>NW_027361798.1:1812500-2097500 GCF_039654945.1 Dendrobates tinctorius | reverse complement strand
CGGATATCCTGGACCGAGGGCAGGTGGTCCACGGACGGCTGGGGAAGAACGCGGGAGCCTCCTCTCACGAGCACGTTCCTGGAATCGTAGATCGATACGTGTGGCTAGTGAAATCAGTTCCTCTAAGGTGGTGGGTGTATCACGACCAGCCAGCTCGTCCTTAATACGACCCGCGAGAACTCGCCAGAAGGCCCCTACCAATGCCTCGTTGTTCCACCCCAAATCCGAGGATAGGGTCCGAAACCGGATGGCATATTGACCCACGGTTTGGGACCCTTGGTGGAGGTTGAATAAGGATTCCGTGGTAGAGGTCAGACGGCCCGGTTCGTCGAACACTCGACGAAACGTCTCAAAAAAGCTACTTAACTGGGAGACCACAGGGTCATCCTGCTCCCAGAGAGGGTTAACCCATACCAAAGCGTCTCCCTCGAGGTGGGAGACAATAAAAGCCACCTTGGCCCGCTCAGTGGGATATTGCTGGGGCAGGAGTTCGAAGTGGAGACGGCACTGGTTCAGGAAACCCCGACACAGCTTGGGGTCCCCGTTGTAACGAGGTGGCCTAGCTAGGCGGGGCGGTGGGTGAGGAGCCAAAGCTGAGACGGGAGACGCGGCGGCCGCCTGCAGGGAGTGTAAGCGGTCGTCTATAGAGGCCATGTAACTAAGAATATGGGCCTGGGAATCTCTCTGCTGTGCCAGTTCTTTTTGCAGTCCAGACAATTGGGAAGCGTTCCCCGGGTCGGAGGCCTGGAGTGCAGAGAGACGGGGGAATCCATGGACTTCATGAACGCCATGATACGGGTTTGGTTCTCCCGTAAAAAGAGCAGCTCCTTTTGAACCGAAGCGGCTCCGGCGGGGTCCATTGCCTGTTTGTTCTGTTAGGGTTCTAGGTAGAAAACCCGAGAGTGGGCCCTCTGGGTCGTGGCTCCAGAGCCCCTGAGGGCGAGCGGACCAGGTGATGACCACCCCCTAAACAGGGAGTGTTAGGGGCAGGCCCAAGGGAGATGGAACCACTACAGCCGGAACCAAAGGGACGACCCAGGGTAAATACAGGAGAGCAGATCAGAGTGGGGGAAGGTATACGAGGGGTAGAGTAGATCCAAAGTAACAGGAGGCAGGCTGAGGAAGCCCGAAGGGTCAGGACGGAACCGGGACCAGAAGCAAGGAGGACGGTAGGCAGAGACAGGGAGACACGGGAGCAGGCTACAGACAGGGACCAAGGAAGAGATACAGGAGAGCGCAGCACAGAGGGTGCGCGGGGACCTGATGGCCAAGGGTGACGCTGCGCAAGGATAGCGGGCGCCACGGCCTAAGACAAACAGGCGTCTTACCTGGCCAGACGCCCAGCTGAAATACCCGGTGGGCGCCGCCATGATGGGGGCGGAGCCACCGGGTCACGTGCCCCCAGGATGCACAGAGGCCGAGGAAGGGCAAGCGCAAAGCCAGACAGGGGACGGCGTGAGAGCGGAGAGGGGGGGGCGCCGGCAGGAGGAGGACCCCAGGTGAGCGCTGGCGGGTGCAACAGCTATTTTACACTTCTGGTATAGTTTGGCCCAGGCTACTTTACACCCCTGGTATAGTTTGTTCTAGGCTATTATACGCCGCACCGGTATAATTTGGACTAGGCTATTTTAAATCCCCAGTATAGTTTGGCCTAGGTATTTTACACCCCGGTAAAGTTTGGCCTAGGCTATTTTACACCCCTGGTATAGTTTGGCCTAGGTATTTTACACCCCGGTATAGTTTGGCCTAGGCTATTTTACACCCCCGGTATAGTTTGGCTGAGGCTATTTTACACCCCTGGGATAGTTTGGCCTAGGCTATTTTACACCCCAGTATAGTTTGGTCTAGGCTATTTTACACCCCTGGTATAGTTTGGCCTAGGCTATTTTACACCCCGGTATAGTTTGGCCTAGGCTATTTTACACCCCCGGTATAGTTTGGCTGAGGCTATTTTACACCCCCGGTATAGTTTGGCTGAGGCTATTTTACACCCCCGGTATAGTTTGGCTGAGGCTATTTTACACCCCTGGGATAGTTTGGCCTAGGCTATTTTGCACCCAAGTATAGTTTGGCCTAGGCTATTTTACACCCCTGGTATAGTTTGGCCTAGGCTATTTTACACCCCCGGTATAGTTTGGCCTAGGTATTTTACACCCCCTCTATAGTTTGGACCAGGCTATTTTACACCCCGGTATAGTTTGGCCTACGTATTTTACACCCCCGGTATAGTTTGGCCTAGGCAATTTCACACCCCCGGTATAGTTTGGCCTATGTATTTTACACCCCCTGTATAGTTTGGCCTAGGCTATTTTACACCCCCGGTATAGTTTGGCCTAGGTATTTTACACCTCCGGTATAGTTTGGCCCAGGTTATTTTACACCCCCGGTATAGTTTGGCCTACGTATTTTACACCCCTGGTATAATTTGGTCTAGGCTATTTTACACCCCCGGTATAGTTTGGCTGAGGCTATTTTACACCCCTGGTATAATTTGGTCTAGGCTATTTTACACCCCCGGTATAGTTTGGTCTAGGCTATCTTACGCCGCCGGTATAGTTTGGTCTAGGCTATTTTACACCCCCGGTATAGTTTGGCTGAGGCTATTTTACACCCCTGGTATAATTTGGTCTAGACTATTTTACACCCCTGGTATAGTTTGGTCTAGGCTATTTTACGCCCCCGGTATAGTTTGGCCCAGGCTATTTTACGCCCCCAGTGTAGTTTGGGCAGTTCCTAATGGTTTGTGTATCAGTGAGAGATTTCTAGTGGGTGGCATCTTTGTGTATATATACATCTTTGATCACATAATATTCCTTTCTAACATACTTCAGCTGTTCCACCTGACGATTCCTTGCAATGTGTATACACTTGTGAAGCACCACATTCGTCTTTTGCACATCTTTTCGGCAGTGGGGGTCATGAGCCGAGGTTTAGCACAGACCTTGGGGAAAAAAACAGCCTAATTTTTGTAGTGCTTTAGTTTTCTACAGTCCTGATGTTCTGTCCCCCGGGGAGAGAATATGCGAATTTCTGAAAGAAAATGTAGAAGAACAGGAAGATTTCCATTACTGTTGCACCGTACAGAGGTAGAAAAGTGTAATAATGGAAAGTACTGAAGGTGCAGTCTGTCTCCGAATGGCAAAAATGGAAACTGGCACGTTTAGGTGGCTCCTCTGCGGGAATGAAGAAACTCGTGATTCCAAAATGTTTTTTTATTAATTCTGAGGTCGAATGAGTCTAATGTGGGCATCTTTATCCCAATGAGTCTAGTGGGGACTTCTATCTACAAAGAAGCCTAATGGGGGTGTCTCTCTCCATATGAGTCTAATGGGGGTGTCTGTCTCCGTATGAGTCTAATGGGGGTGTCTAAGAGTCAGTTATAAGCGGTCATAAAGGAAGCAACCCAGGGGCAGACAAGGATGTCAGGTCTCCACCGCAGCTCCAGCCGAAAACCTCCAATGGAGGGTAGGAGCAATGAGAAAGGGAAAACGGTCTTAGGAGCGCAGGAAAAAGACTCAGATGAGAGATGGGTATAATCCACAAGGCGTTAGGATCCGTCTTCATTAGGTGGAAGTTTCACCTGATGAAGAAGGATTCTCCGTCGAAACGCCTTGAGTTTTAAACCCATCTCTTGTCTGAGTCTCTTTCCTGCGCTCCTAAGACCGTTTTCCATTTCTCATAATGGGGGTGTCTGTCTCAGTATGAGTCTAAGGGGGGAGTCTGTCTCTGTTTGAGTCTAATAGGGGTGTCTGTCTCTGTATGAGTCTAATGTGGGTGTCTGTTTCCTTTTGAGGCTCCATTATTCTCTATGCGGAGTGCGGCTCTGCGGGTGGAGGTCGGTGCTGGAGGCTCCATTATTCTCTATGTGGAGGGCGGCTCTGCGGGTGGAGGTCGGGGCTGGAGGCTCCATTATTCTCTATGTGGAGTGCGGCTCTGCGGGTGGAGGCCGGTGCTGGAGGCTCCATTATTCTCTATGTGGAGTGCGGCTCTGCGGGTGGAGGCCGGTGCTGGAGGCTCCATTATTCTCTATGTGGAGTGCGGCTCTGCGGGTGGAGGTCAGTGCTGGAGGCCCCATTATTCTCTATGTAGAGTGGGGCTCTGCGGGTGGAGGTCGGTGCTGGAGGCCCCATTATTCTCTATGTGGAGTGCGGCTCTGCGGGTGGAGGTCGGTGCTGGAGGCCCCATTATTCTCTATGTAGAGTGTGGCTCTACGATTCGTGACCCCCGTCACGTGACGAGGGGGGCCCACAGAGTCTGAACTGCCCCGGGCCCTGGCTACCCTTAATCCACCCCTGCTTTACTGTATACAGGTCCACACTATATACATACAGTATACACAGACACTGTAATGCAGGATATAGTGTGGACCTGTATATACAGTATGGTACTGTGTAGGACAGGAGCTGCAAGAAAGATACACAGACAGACACACACATGTGGGGAAGGTGACTTGACGGACGGACTTGACTGGAAGTAGGAGGGAACGGTTGGTGCACTATGGACGGAGATTGACAAGGACAGCAGGGTGATAGCTGGGACAGACAAGAGAGTGCAGTACCTAGAAATTACCACAAGATGGCAGGGGGGAGTAGTTCAGGACTCAACAGCAGCTTAGGCCTGTTTCACACTTCCGTTTTTGACCATCAGTCAAAATCCGCCGTTTTTACAGATTTTTTTTTTTTTGCGGATCCGTCAATTTTTTTGCGTCCGCCGAGATGCCTGGTGGGACAATGTAACATTTTTTGTGCTGAAGGATCCGCATTTTTATAGTGCACATGCCCGGAGGAATGATGTCGGGCAGAAATTTAACCCTGAAATCATTTCTGGTGGACAGAAAAAAATTCTCTCTCTCTCACTCTCTCTCTCTCCTTTCTTCCCGGGCAGCGGTTCCTTTAAAATTCTTCATTCGGTGGATCCGTCAAAAAAACGGATCCGGTGCCATCCGTTCGCATCAGTTAGGAACAGATCCGCTTTCCGCCTTTTTGGCGGATTTTAACTGACACAAAAAACTGAAGTGTGAAACAGACTTTAGGGCTTGAGAAATGCTTAGTCATGGGGGGCGGGGAGATATGAACCCAGGAGGGGAATTCCCGGTGAGAGAGGGGATAAATAGGATTGGTTGGGGTTCCAGAGAGGCTAGTCCCGGGAGGAGCTCAACAGAGGAGGACTCAGGACAGAAGACGGAGAACGGTAAAGAGCTCGACCAGGGGACTAACAAGAGAAGACAGTAAGGGGGTGGCCCTGACACGACGTACCGCAGGACAGACGAGGCCCCGGGAGTACTGACTGGACGATGACCTCGGACAGGTGAAGCGCTTGCGGTAGATTGGTCTAGGACAGCCCCAGTGAAAGATCCGCGAGGGACGTCATCATGACTAAAGGAAAGGTGAAAGGTACCCGGGCCTGGAAACGGAGAGCTGTAAAGGAACTGCGGTGCATGGCTAAGGTCGTCAGGAGGACGGCCAATAAACCCGGATCTGTTGCAACTGACTTCTGCCTCACTCTCGTCTATGCCGTGTCCGGTCGTGGTAAGCAGTGGACCATTCCCTAATCCGGCCCCCCTACCACACACATGCACACAGACACACACAGACGGAAATCATACCTACCACGACATTGTGAAGACATGACATGCTTAGCATGTCATTCTCCGCAAGGAGAAATGATACTTCTTGGATAACTGTGAAGACTGAACCACTTCACTCTGGATCTTCAGTGACTGGAGATCCAGAGTGAAGTCCTGCCGCGCTCTGCGGTGGAGAATCCTCTTCTCGTGCCAACATCGTGGCTCCACCTCCTTCCTCGAAGGTAGCTGAACTGAACAAACTCTCATCTGATCTTATCCGAGGGAGCGATAACCCGGCTGATACAGAAAATAAATCATTATGCAAAGACCAGCACTGATATTACCGCCACACAGTGACTATTCTGTGGTAGATACCAGTGAGGGCTGGCGTTAGGGCAAGGCAGAATAGTCAGCTGCCTAGGGCCCCCACTCCCTTGGGGGCCCCCCGTGTCCATAGCAGCAGCTCCCCCGATAATCAGTGAAGCTTCCGATGTAGAGACTGGTTGAGGACCTGTAGTGACATCACGATCATGTGACCTGCCATGTGACCGTGATGTCACCACAGGCCATGTGCTCATTGGCCAGTGCACCTGTCCTCCTGCTCGGAGCCTCTCAGGGGGATGGAGAGCTGAGACCCGGCACCTACCAACCTGAGCTGTGACATAAGTAATGCGGCGCCCACTGTGTGCGCTGCCCCTGGGGATGATGGCCCCTGGCCTGCTGTCAGCTTCTCCTGCGCTTGTCGGCAGTCACAGCACAGGAGAGGAGAGACAGGGTAAGCTGTAGATGTGCTGCTGATCAGAGCTGTGGATTCAGTAAGGAAAAACCTCTGACTCCGTCCCCTCAACATCCCTGACTCCACAGCCCCGGTCACTACTGAGCATGGACATAAAGTACAGCTCAGATTCATCTCAGCTGAAAGCCCAGATCCTCAGATCAGGAACAGAACTGACATTTATAAGACCTTGCATAACTTTCCCAAATTACTATGAAAAAATGACATCACACCCTGCACCCAATGTATTATATATAGAGTTGGGAGAATCCGAGCAGTGAAGTTCGGCATTAGTACCGAACACCTACTGTTTGGGCACGGACACTGAACACGGACTTCTCCAGGAAGTCCGTGTTACTGTCCAGGCTGAGAAACACTGATGACTGATCTGCTGCGAGCGCAGCATCAGTGACCGGTGGTGATATCATTGATGATACCTCCGGTCACTGAGGCTGTGCTCGCAGCAGATCAGTCACCAGTGGTTCTCAGCCTGGATAGTCGCATCTTGGCACCGTCCAGGTTGAAAACTATCAATCCACCCAGACATGGATTGCGGAGTGAGACAGAACGACGGACAGGTGAGGGACATTATTGCTTTTTAATTTTAGTTTTATTACAGGAGAACGAGGGCTTTGGTGGAATTAAGCATTACGGGAGTATAACTGTGTTTGTTATTTTTAAGTAATAATGGAAAACTGTGTTTAGTCTTATTTCTAATAAAGGACTTTATTGTTTCTGTGTCTTTATTTACCATACAACTATAGGATTAGTAATGGATGGGTGTCTTATACATGCTTCTCCATTACTAAGCTGTGGGTTTGATGTCACCTGACAATACAAAGGTGACATCAACCCCACAAGTGTGAAACCCACTTGCCACCACTACAGGGCAAGTGGGAAGAGCCAGATATTGCTCCAGAATTGGTGCATCTAATAGATGTGCCCTTTCTGGGAAACTGCAGGCTGCTATTTATAGGCTGGGGAGGCCAATATCCGCTCCTTATGAGCCCAAGAATACCAGCCCCCAGCTGTCTGCTTTAGCAAGGCTGGTTGTCAAAATTGGGGGGACCCCATGCCGTTTTTTACAATCATTTAAATAATTAAAAAAAAACAGCATGGGGACCCCTCTATTCTTGATAACCAGCCTTGTTGAAACTGACAGCTGATGGTTGCAACCCACAGCTGTGAGTTTTGCCTGGCTGGTTATGAAAAATAGGAGAGAACCCACGTGGTTTTTTTTTAATTATTTATTTACAGCGCAGGAGCAGCATATGAATACTCCAGTCCGCCACTCCTGCGCTCACTGTTATTAGAGGTAAACTTTAGACCTCCGATCACAGCTGAGCGCTCACGCTGTCTTTTGACAGCGTGGTAACCGCGGCTCTCTCTCCGGCGGGGAGGATTTCACTGCCGTACAGAAGAGATGTTCGCCGCACAATCATGGACATGACACTGTGGCAAACACTGGATGTTCAGGCCCCCCATTCAAGTGAATGGGGTCCTGGTTTGGATTCAGATACTATTCTGGTACCCAAACCCGGTCACTACTGAGCTTGGACATAAAGTGCAGCACAGAATCATCTCAGCTGGAAGCCCAGATCCTCAGATCAGGAACAGAACGGACATTTATATTCCATTCATAACTATCCCAAACTCTTCTGAAAACATTTATATCTCATCCTGCACCCATTGTGTTATATACTGGATTTAAGGCTATGTGCACACACTGCGGATTCTGCTGCAGATCCGCTACAGAACCGCAAGCAATGTACAGTATAATGTGAATCAATGGGTTTTAAATCCACAGCATGTCAATTCTTTGTGCGGATTTCACAGTGGTTTGATACCTGCTCCATTGTCCAGGTGTCAAACCGCAGGGGAAAACCGCAGGCAAATCCGCAGATAAACTGCAGGTCACTTTACCTGCAAATCCGCAGGGCAATCCGCACTGTGTGCACTCACCCTAAGGAGTTGGAGTCCGTCCATTTGATATGGACTCCGACTCGACAGCCCTTCTGCTGATAACATGATACTGTATGGGGACAGATTGATCTAATAGTGATTGTTCTGGCCCCACCATTGTTCCTCAGCCAGTGTAAAGAGGCCGGGAAACAAGTGTGGTAATGGCCCAGATTGGGGGGTAGTCCACTGCTTACCGCGACCAGACGACACAGACACCAGGCGGAGGCAGATTTTGGTTGCAACAGGTCTGAGTTTATTGGCCGTCCTCCTGGTGACCGTAGCCATACACAGCAGCTCCTTTACAGCTCTCCGTATTCAGGCCTGGGCACCTTCATCTTCCTTCAGTCGTAGTGATGTTCCTCGGGGATCTTTCATTGGGGCTGCCCTAGGCCTATCTACTGCCAGCGCTTCACCAGTCCGACGTTGTCGTCCAATCGGTACCCCCAGGGCCTCATCTGTCCTGCGGTTCTTTGTGTCAGGACTGTCTGACTGTCTCTTCCTATCAGTCCCCTGGTTGAGCTCTCCACCGTTGTCATTTCTCCGTACTGATTCTTCTCCTCCCGGGGCTAGAACCCTCTGGAACCCTGTCCTGTCCTATTTATCCCCTTCCTCGGGAATTTCCCTCCTGGGTTCCTGTCTCCCCGCCCCCATGACTAAGCGATTTCTAAAGCCCTAAGCTGCTGTCAAGTCCTGAACTACACTCCCCCTGCCATCTTGTGGTCAAATCTAGGTACTGCACTCCTTTTCCATCTTCCCCAGCTGTTTCCCTTCTGTCATTGCCAATATCCGTCTATAGTGCACAAACCGTCCCTTCTTCCTTCAGTCAAGTCCGTCCGTCAAGTCACCGTCCCCACACAAGTGTTGATCGACTTCAGTATTGTCGATCACACTCATTGAGCGGCCTGAACTCAGCGCATGTAACTACAACCGAAATGCTTCTGTGTGATGTGCAATATGTTAGCATTTGGGGCCCCATTTTAAAGTTTTGCCTGGGGCCCCACTTTGCCTAAATCCGTCCCTGATACCAGTATACCAGTCCTGGTGACCAGGTATTATAATTCAGCACAGTTATAGGTGGTGACTTACCGCCGACGTTCTTTCTGATGGAGTAGTTCATTTTCCCTTCTCCATCTGGCCCAGACCGACATGACTTCTACCAATCACGTCTCGTCTGCAGAGATTATAGCAGGGACATCTGGCTTCTCACATTTCCAGCCCTGTCCCCATCAATCCCCAACCTGCACGAACCCCTGATCCTGATACCCCAATACTGAGCCACTGCTGCACAGTGAGATGAGGTCTTTACACCGCTCTGCCCCTGCAAGAGACTTGTTCAGTGCATCATTCTGCTGTTCTGATGATTTCTGGCCTAAAGTGACCTGTGTCCTACAGAGTGGAGGGCGATACTACAGGGGGGCCGTGCACTTGGGCTACCATGACGTTTTACTCTATTGGGCTGACATTGATACAGTTAAAGGGAATCTGTCACCCATTTTTAGTGATATCATGTAAAGATATCACCTAATTGTTCGTCCTTTTTTATCTTGGTGGAGATTTATGGAAATCGCCACGGTCCGGTCCGATGGGCGTGGCTTATTCGCCTTTCCCCCCCCTCCTCGGCTTGCTGAACATAATCTTCATCTGTGAATATCACAGATGCCATAGTTTTCCGCGCTTGCACATTGTAAAGGCCTCCGGCGCCTGCGCAGTATGCTTTGCCCAACTGTGGGCGAAGCATATAATCTGTTCTGCTCATGCGCTGGTATTTTTCAGCGTGGTCTATGCCCGGAAGTCTTCACATGCAGGACACACTTCCGGGGCATAGACTGCGCTGGAAAATACCAGCAAAGTTGGGCAAAGCCTACTGCGCAGGCGCCGGAGGCCTTTTCAGTGCGCAAGCGTGGAAAACAACGTTATCTGTGATATTCACAGATGAAGATTACATTCAGCAAGCCGAGGAGGGGGGAAGGCGAATAAGCCACGCCCATCGGACCGGACCGCGGCGATTTCCATTCATCTCCACCACGATAAAAAAGGTATTTATGTATCAAAGGTGCGGGGTCGGGGTGAATCAAAAGCCCGAATAGAATCCTTATGGGACGCCCAATTGGGTGATATCTTTACATGATATCACTAAAAATGGGCGACAGATTCCCTTTAAGAGTGGTGGTTGCCTCAAGTGAGGGTTCCACGGAAACTACCTCCTCTGTCCTTCCCCATCTCCCAGTAGCTATGCTACCGCATGGCATCCCTTACCCTGGATTATTAAGTCCGTTACCATTCACCACCGTGGACCATCAGATAGGTTACCATTCATAACCCTGGATCAGCTGGGACCTTACCATCAACTACTCCAGACCACCTTGGAACCAACAATTCCCTGCCCTCTTATCTGGAACATCAAAGACTTTACCACCAACCCCTCCATTGCATGAGATCATTATAGACCACCATTGTCTGGCAGCTTTGGGGTATAAACATTTGGGTAAAACAGCCATGTAGATGTACAGATCTGTAGATTCATCTCATGAGAGACATTGGCTAAAAATACCAGTGGTTCTCTACAAACCCGGATGGCAGTGTCTCCCACGTGCCGGGGCATTCATTATGTGATGTGACTTCTTAATGGCTCCATCTTTGTAATAGCATCAATGGGGCGACCAATTTTATAAAAGACCCCTGTTCGACAATTTGCATTGAGGCTCCTGAGCTTCGTGTTACGCCATTGGGCTTCCATGGAGGCCACAATGGATCTGATCCTCTGTTCCTCTGTGAGCCCCCGGTAGAGGAGCGGAGCCAGAGTAGGTATCAGATTTACGGGACTGCGCCATTGTCTTCCTGTCCCTGCCATGTGGTCACAGTCACCTGCAGCCAAGAGATGGGAGCGCAGATTACATTATATCCCGGCTGACAATGGACAGAGGCGCGAGACCGGCGTGGGGGACGTTATTTGTACAGAAGAGGAAGAATGAGCCGGGATAAATCTCATGGAGGACGGAGATGTAATAACTCTCTAAGTGCCGCCAAGCATGCGATTAACCCCATCATTGCCATTAAGAATACATTCATACAGTAGACGGTAAGGCCATGTTCACACAGAGTTTTACAGGGGGCCAAAAACTATGAGAAGCAGCAACGGCTTCAGGAAACTGCAGCTTTGGGGACTTTTGTAGGAGTTCTTCTTGTTCTTCCGAGGTCTCTTTGCTTTTTTTGCTTGTTCAGCGCCTAATCTGGAGAAGTTTCCTTAATGAATTGCTTCCAGGAATGAACAGACATCTTATTTCCTCCAGTTTTTCAAAACCTCTTCAGGAAAAAAAAAAATAGATGCTCTAAAATCTTCTCATATGAAAAGCAAAGTGGATTTGTCATAGAAATGAATCGGAAGAGTTTTCCAAGAGTTTGAGGAATAACTCAAAATACCCCTCAAAAATGCTCAGTGTGTACAGAGCTCTTGGATCTGTCCACACTGAGGTTATGGAGAAGCTTTTTTGATGCGGATCCTCCTCAAAAATTAAAAAAAAAAAAAACTGCTTTATGTGCAAATCCACATTTCAATTCTTCCCTCCTCAGCAGCTCAGGACCCTGATTTACCTTCTGCTATGCTTTATACTGTAGCGCTGCTCACTCAGACTGGCTGCTGTGTATGAGGGCAGGATTAGTAACAAAACCTGTAAGACAATCGGTCATCGCTGCACCTAGAGAAGGCTCGGTAATGATGGCACGACCTTCCTATATCTCAGGAGTTTCTCATGGTGTGCGATAAGGCCATGATCACACTGCACAGATTTGCCCAGAAATGCCAGAAAGAGTGCTAAGAAAGAGATAAAATGGGAATTGAAAATATATGCTACCCCCCCCCCAAAAAAAAAAAAAAAACAGCTCAGAAAACAACCAAAAAACACTATAAAAAGACTCCGGGTTACAAATCTCCAGAGAAAATGAGATTCCTGAAGCGTCTTCTTCTTTAAAAACATGTTTCTAATGGCAGGAAAAAGACAGTGTGAACACAGCCCAAAGCTTTGTCCTCAGGACGATGAGAGGAGATTTTATACAAGAAAGTTTCCATTCACTGACAACGAACATAGATTTGAGCTGCAATTGACATGTAAAGGGGGACGGGACTTGGTGATAATTTTTTTTTTCAAATTTTTGCTGCAGCTTTTTATTATTTTACGCGACTTTTTCGCCAATTCTAAAAAGTGTGTGTAACATGGACGAGGTTAGCCGTGCAACTAAGGTGCAAGCAGGATTTATCATATGTGACTGCAAATTCACTCCAATCCGGAAGGAAACGGGAAGATCAGCGCTCAACACAAAAGCTGCTCCAAATCGATCAGCCATCGAGCGGCACCATGATAAACATGGAGCAAACTGCAGCAACTAGAAAATATGGCTGCACAAGACCCCCATAATGAATCCCCTCTTTTTTCTTTTAGTGTCACACAAACATCTGTTTGTTGTCAGTGAATGAGGACAGTCCTGCTTCCATTCAAGGGAAGCAAACGCAGCAGGAGGATCTGCTCCTGGCAAGAAACTAGAATGAGACATAAACCAGGAGCAGTCAATATGTAACTTACACGGTGATGAAACTTTATTTACATAAAACTGAGAAACAATCAGACATAAATCCTTCATATTCATCAAGTAGAAATGCACAGAAGTGAGATGACATGTGGGAAGAAGATGAGAGAAGACGTGAGAAGAAGAGGAGAGAAGGCATGGGAAGAAGAGGAGAGAAGACGTGAGAAGTAGAGGAGGGAAGACGTGAGAAGAAGAGGAGAGAAGACGTGAGAAGAAGAGGAGAGAAGACGTGAGAAGAAGAGGAGAGAAGACGTGAGAAGAAGAGGAGAGAAGACGAGAGAAGAAGAGGAGAGAAGACGAGAGAAGAAGAGGAGAGAAGACGTGAGAAGAAGAGGAGAGAAGACGTGAGAAGAAGAAGAGAGAAGACGTGAGAAGAAGAAGTGAGAAGAAGAGGAGAAAAGACGTGAGAAGAAGAGGAGAGAAGACGTGAGAAGAAGAGGAGAGAAGACGTGAGAAGAAGAGGAGATAGGACGTGAGAAGAAGAGGCGAGAAGACATGAGAAGAAGAGGCAAGAAGATGTGAGAAGAAGAAGTGAGAAGAAGAGGAGAGAAGACGTGAGAAAAAGAGGAAACGTGAGAAGAAGAGGAGAGAGGACGTGAGAAGAAGATGAGAGAAGATGTGAGAAGAAGAGGAGGGAAGACATGGGAAGAAGAGGAGAGAATATGTGAGAAGAAGAGGAGGGAAGACATGGGAAGAAGAGGAGAGAATACGTGAGAAGAAGAGGAGAGAATACGTGAGAAGAAGAAGAGCGCGGACGTGAGAAGAAGAGGAAACGTGAGAAGAGGAGAGAGGACGTGAGAAGAAGAGGAGAGAATATGTGAGAAGAAGAGGAGCGAGGACGTGAGAAGAAGAGGAGAATGACATGCGAAGAAGAGGAGAGAAGACGTGAGAAGAAGAGGAGAGAAGACGTGAGATGAAGAGGAGAGAAGATGCGAGAAGAAGAGAAGATGTGGGAAGAGAAGTAGAGAAGACGTGAGAATAAGAGGAAAGAAGATGTGAGAAGAGGAGTGAGGCCGTGAGAAGAGGAGAGAAGATGTCAGAAGAAGAGGAGAGAAGATGTGGAAAGAAGAGGAAAGAAAATGTGAGAAAAAGAGGAGAAAAGACATGCGAAGAAAAGGAAAGAAGATGTGAGAAGAAGAGGAAAGAAGATGTGAGAGAACTGAGAAGAAGACTAGAGAAAATGTGGGAAGATGAGTAGAGAAACCGTGAAAAGAGGAGAGAAGATTTGAGAAGAAGAGGAGAGAGGAGATTAGATGAAGGGGAGACAAGATGTGAGAAGAAGTGGAGAAAAGACGTAGAAAGAAGAGAGAAGACGTGTGAAGAATAGGAGAGAAGACGTGAGAAGAGGAGAGAAGACGTGAGAAGAAGAGGAGAGAAGATGTGAGAAGAGGAGAGAAGACGTGAGAAGAGGAGAGAAGATGTGGGAAGAAGAGGAGAGAAGACGTGAGAAGAAGAGGAGAGAAAACATGGGAAGAAGAGAAGAGAAGATGTGGGAAGAAGAGGAGAGAAGACTTGAGAAGATGAGAGAGAACATGAGAAGAAGAGGAGTGAGTCCGTGAGAAGAAGAGGAGAGAAGACGTTGTTACAGAACCCCCCAGCACACAGAATAGAAGATGTATGCCCTTAATGCAGCAACCGACTGGCTGCGACCCCCTGGGCAGAGGGAAACAAGATATCCCACTTCTGACCTCCCCCACCTTTGTAATCCCACAGCTATTGTAATGTACCTCTGGCATCTTAATTGGAGCCTGTTATCTACTGGCACGACATACATTGATTGTCCTGCCCTCTGTATGTATATATATATTCTTAGATCGATAAGTAAAATGTTGTCACACTGGAAATACTGGAGAAGCAGTGATCTTTTATATGTTCCCATGTTACAAAGCCTTGTGAACCAGCGTCCTTCATTCAGAAGTGAGGAAAAGCAGAGTGGACCTCCTGAGAAACGGGGTGGTAATGTAAGAGGTATTACAGCACAGAAGACCCCGTTACACTGGTGGCAGACAGCGGGATATGATACCCCGTCTATAGGAGTAAAGGACTGAATGGAAAACAACTACCACAAGTTAAAGAGGAATACGTTAAAAGACCTGGTGGAAGCTTGAGGATTAATCGCCAGCAACAAAACAAAAGCGGATTTGATAGCAGCCATCATGGAACACGACAGTGCAGCGCCCCCCAATGTGAATGTGGAAGAGACTGAATTCCAGAAGGAGGTAAAGAGCAGACTGGCATTCTATGGCCCAAACCCTGCAGTAGAGATCGTACGAGAGGTGATGGCTGATGTGCGTACTGATCTGAAGGAAAAGATGGCAGAGCGGACCAGGATAGAGCTAGCCAAGATGGAAATGGCAGAGCGGACCAAAGTAGAGCTAGCCAAGATAGAGCTAGCCAAGATGGAGATGGCAGAGCGGAGAGAGGAGAGTCAGTGAGCAGGGGGAGCTCTGGCCTCCGCACAGGTACCGTCAGCAGTAAGCCACAAAAAAATCCAGTATAATGCCTTCCGACAGTTGGGGGAGGCAGAGGAAGACATTGATGGCTTTCTGCAGGACTTTGAGAGGCAGTGTGCCTTTCATCAAGTGAAGCCGGAGGATTGGGTTCAGGTTCTGGCCAGCAAGCTGACAGGCCGGGCAGCGGACGCCTATCGCACAGTACCTGATGAGAACTGTATGGACTATGAGCGGGTCAAAGAAGTGATCTTGGCCCGGTATGCGCTGACACCAGAGGCATACCGCCAAAAGTTCCGCGGACTTATAAAACAGGTAACAGATACCCACACTGAATGGGCCTGTAAACTACAGCGGTCACTGCTACAGTGGGTACAAGGGAGCCAAGCAACCACTAAGGAGGACGTCTTGTTAGAGCGATTCTTTACTGGACTAAACCCCGAGACACAAGAATGGCTTTGGGACAGACGGCCAATGACTCTTGAGGAGGCCGCTTGTCTGGCTGATGAACATCATGATGCCAGGATGTCTCAGTTGTCAGGATCAAAGACTGTCACTAGGGGCCCTCCCATGGGTCTGGAGGCCCCTAAACTACAGAAGATTGTCGGGGGACCAGCTAAAACCCCTGCTTACCAGAGTCCCCCTGGGGTGCGATGCTACACCTGCCATCAGCTGGGCCACCTGCAAAGGACAATGTCCCAACCGGACTCAGCGTACCCAGTGGCCAAAGGCGGGAACGGCTACCGTCAACTGGGCCGCTGTACACTACTACCAAGGCGAAGCTGACCCAGCATTGGGGGCGATGACTAATCCAAGGATGCAAGAGATGGAGGGAGTGCTGCATGAAGTAGACCCCATGCAGGTAGCCCGGGCAGATAATCGACAACAGCATCGACAGGCGGTGTGGGTTAATGGGAAATGTATGCAGGGACTAAGAGATTCCGGAGCAACTTTGACCATTGTGAAGCCTCATCTCATCCGGGACCAAGAGAAGACGGACCGGACAGTGGCAGTCCGTGTAGCAGGGGGAGCCATACATCAACTGCCCACTGCCAGGAATCACCTGAACTGGGGAGTGGGGGATGGCCTTGTTGAGGTCGGCCTGATGGAGGATTTGCCTGCGGACGTCTTGCTGGGGGGTTCTGTAACAGACGTGAGAAGAGAAGTCGTGGACAGAAGAGGAGAGGATCAAAGAATGGTAGAGTTTGAAAGGACGTCCTGGGTCATCTGGTCCAACCCCTTGAAGAGGTGAGAATAAGAGGAGAGAAGATGTGGGAAGAAAAGGAGAGAAGACGTGAGAAGAAGAGGAGCGAAGACGTGGAAAGAAAAGAATGGTGGGCACTGATCTGATTAAGGAAAGTGCCACTGACTGGGTGTGCCTTTCCTACCCTCCCCTTACCCCTGATTGGTTCGGGCATGACAGCTGCCCTTCCATGATTTAATGAGGTGGGATTTAAGTATGGGGAGCCAATTGGGATAAAGAAGGGATTAGCACAGCCCCTTCCTATGTATATAAAATCCTGGGATTTTAGCAGCCCTTCCTCTTCCTCCATTCACTGCGGTCCTGGAAGTGCTTTTTTAGCACTGTCTGGCAGGAAGATGGCAGACCCTCTGATGGAGGCCCTGCGAGCTCGGGTTATGCAGGAAGGTGAGCCCTGGTTTCGGACATTGGTGGAGGGGATCAGCGCTCACCTGTCCTCGGCGGTTATGCCCCCTGGCGCGGTTCCAGCGGCGGTCGCCCCGGCCGCCGCCGCTGTGGCTCAGTGTGTGCAGCCGGCGGCGGGGGGGCAGGGAGGAGGCAGGCGGTCTGAGCGCCGAACCCGCCCTCCTCTGCGTCTTCGGGAGGCCTCGCCGTTGCCTGCCGGGGTTCGTGGGCGGCGCGCGGTGAGGCGGAAGTCGCCGCCCCCTCATTTCCGGTCGGGCGCCGATGCACGTGGGGCGGCGGCGGCATTACAGGAAGCAGCGCCGCGGTCCCCAGCAGCAGCACGCCGCAGTGCCAGCGTGCGCGCGTCAAGGACAGCGTCTACAGAGGCGGGTATAGGGAGGGAGGTGTGGGGTCAGCACAGCGCGGGGCTGCAGGTCGCAGCGGCGGGGCCCATTATGGGGAGCAGGAATAGTACCTCCTCCGCCGGGTCGGCGGAGGAGGCGAGGCATGAACAGGCCACGGTGGCTGTGGGGGGGGTACAGGGCCAAGCCACAGCTTTGCAGCAGCCGGTATCAAGCCCTGCTCAGCCGCCCTTGATTCCGCCCGTTAGTGTCACTAGTGGTAGCGTAAATACAGGGGCAACTGGGGCTTCTTATAATGCTGCCCAGTCTTCGGCGGCCCATGCCCCGAACGTTATGGATGCGGACGGGGTTACAGAGGTCCATGCAGGGGTAAGGGGTTCCCCAGGCAGGAGGGAGGACAGGCGTAGGCGCCGGAGATCCTCGTCCTCTTATTCGTCGTCCCCACAGTCGCGGCGGGAGCGTCGCACTTCTCGGAGGAATAGGAAGAGGTCCCAGCGGTCGGGGCGCAGGGAAACTTCTCGTGGTCGTCATCATCATCGGTCCTCGAGGCGTGGCTCCCCATCTTCGGTTTCGGAGGTGTCCAGCACGTCTGCGAGTCCTGAACATGGCCAGGGCCCTCCTCCTGGTCATCGGGAGTCGAGGGCACGGTCAAGGACTTTCAGCCTGGTCGAGGTGGCCGTGCCTCCCAGGGCTTCAAGTCGTAGCACTTTCAGCCAGGAGAGGTGTCCAGGAGCCGGAGTACCTCCATCGATGGGAGTCCCTCCTCCATCAGCGGACGCGGGTGAGTGTTCCCTTCTGGGACTAAAAAGTGCGGATAATGCTGTGGTTCTTTCAGCTCTGAAGGCGTTGCTTGGGCAATTGCCCTTAACATCCGATGTTGTACAAAACAAGGCAAAAGTTGATACCGCGCCAGCGGGAGTATATAAAGATACCATGTTTTGTGGGGTGAGTGCGCTTGGGTCGCACATCGACGAGGAAACTAAAACAAAAATTTGGAATAATGGTTTTATAGATATTTGGTCGCTAATTTCTGTGGATCAACATACGGTGGATAAAGAGAGGAGAACGTTTGAGAGATTTACGGATAAAGGGCGCCAGAAGGTGGCGAAAACGATGGACAATTGGTTGCAGGCGTTTGCAGTGCTGGGTTGCATTATGGGTCAGAAGCATCCGGCTTTTTATTTACCAAGATTTGATTTACAACTCTTATAAGGCTCATGGTGGATCGGCATGGTGGCGGTATGACGAAGAATTCCGGAGGAGATTGGCTCTCCATCCAGATATTGGTTGGGGGGTGAAAGCGACCGAGGTTTGGTTAAGGTTGATGATGACACAAAGGCCATCTCCCTTTCCATCAGCGGCTGCTGGACAAAGCGCAACAGGTTCCAGTTCAGTGGTCGTGTGTAGACCCGGTGCCTGTTGGTTGTTCAATGAAGGGCACTGCAGATTCTACGGCCTTTGTAAGTTTAAGCACGAATGTTCGGCATGTGGCGGTTCCCATCCAGCATGTAAATGTTCGCGGCAAGCAGGAAAGTTGCCCATTAAGCTGCAGCAAACTGATAGGAAGGACGCCGGTGAGCGTAGTCGAGATGGGACCGTGGTTAGACCGTTATCCTAATAAAGAAGCGGCTGGTCAGCTGCGTTTTGGTTTTTCTGAGGGTTTTTTCATCCCGTTCCGACTGCAAAAATGCAGTGGTTTCCCGGCGAATTTGAAATCAGCCCGGGAACATCCAGAGGTTCTTGTCGGGAAGATACAAAAGGAGGTTCGTCTTGGTAGGATGGCTGGCCCCTTTTCAATACCACCGTTTTCGGAGTTTAGAGTGTCGCCGTTAGGGGTCATTCCGAAGAAGGAGCCGGGTTCGTTTCGATTGATACATCACTTATCGCATCCGAAAGGGTTTTCAGTCAATGACGGGATTTCGCCCGAAGATGCATCGGTGTCTTATGCATCGTTTGATCGGGCGGTAACGTTGATCAGAACGGCGGGAGAAGGTGCTTGGTTGGCAAAATCGGATATTGACTCGGCGTTTCGTTTGCTGCCAGTGCACCCGGATTGTTTTCATTTGCTAGGTTGCCAAGTGGACGGCGAATTTTACTATGACATGTGTCTCCCCATGGGATGTTCTATCTCTTGTTATTATTTTGAGCTTTTTAGTTCATTTTTGGAATGGGTAGTGAGATGGGAATCGGGGAGCAGGTCCGTTACCCACTACCTGGATGATTTTCTTTTTGTTGGCCCAAAGGGCTCGGATTTGTGTAACAGGTTGCTTATGGCTTTCACGACCATGGCAGACAGATTTGGTGTGCCATTGTCCCAAGAGAAGACCATCGGCCCGGAGCAAGTTTTATCGTTTTTGGGCAACGAAATTGATACGGTCGCAATGGTGTACCGTCTTCCCAGTGAGAAAGTTCAAAAATTGATGTCGATGATTGATGGATTCCTGTCTGTTAACAAGGTGACCCTTTTACAGATGCAATCGCTGTTAGGTCTCTTGGTTTTTGCCAGCAGAATCATGCCAGTGGGCAGGGTTTTTTCGCGAAGGCTATCCTTAGCTACGAAAGGTGCGTCTAGCCCCCATCACAGGATGCGGGTTACAAAGACTATGAAGGCGGATTTGGAAGTGTGGCGTTTGTTTTTGGAAAAGTTCAATGGTCATACCTGTTTCATGTTGCCCCGCCGCATGGCTCGTGATATGGGATTACGTTTCACAGGAGATACAGAGACTGGTTTTTTGGCGGTTTTCGAGAACAGGACGTGTAGGGAGCCGTGGCCGGAGGTTTGGCGGAGTTCGGAGTTATGTCGGGACGGGACGTTATGTGAAATTTTTGCGATTGTCGTTTCAATTGAACTTTGGGGTGAGTTACTCAGTAACCAAGAGATTCATATGCAGACTGCTGATTTGCGCGTTGCTAGATGTATCAATCATATGTCGTCCAAGTCGCAGCCGGTATTGAGCCTGCTGCGCCGGTTGGCTTTATTGAGTCTGAGATTTAACATCTGGCTTCGAGCTCAATTGGTACAAGAAAGTGATCTTTGCATGTCTAACTTTTCCATTCACCCTGATTTACAGGTGCTATCAGCTTCTTGCCCCAATGCTCTCCAGGAGGTTTTTCGATGTCCGCCGCACCTGTGGGAGTTGGTCGCGAACAGCTGATGTCGCTGGTTCGCTAGTCGGTGACTGCGTCTACGTGGCAAGCTTACGGTAAGGCGTGGAAGGAATGGTGTTTAGTGGCGGGTTCCAGGCCGGTGCAAGACTGCGGGGAGGCGAGATTGCAAGTGGTAATAGAGTACCTCTGCCATTTGAGGGATAGGGGTTTGTCGGGGACATCAGAACAGCAGCGTTTGTCGGGTATTGCCTTTCATTTTCAATTGTTAGGTTGAGGGGATGTGACGAAATCCTTTATTATTCGGCAGGCCATTAAAGGGTGGAAGAGGATTCATCCATCTAGTGAGTGTCGGCGTCCTATTTCGCTAGCCTTACTGGGCCAGCTGATAGAGATTTCGCAAAAGGTCTGTAGTTCGAAGTTCGAAGCGGCCCTCATATCCGCGTCGTTCAGTTTAGCATTTTTTGGAGCATTAAGGGTCGGGGAATTAGTTCCGCGTGGAAAATACGGTTCAGAATGTGGATTACTAGTTGGGGATGTGGTTTTCTTGGACACAGCGGTGCGGGTACGAATAAGGAAGTCTAAGACTGATACATTGGGTCGGGGTTCTTGGGTGTTGCTGAATGTCTCAAACTCCCCGACGTGCCCGGTTGGTTTGCTGACGGTATACTTGGAGGTTAGATGCGGTGGTGAATTTTTCTTCACGCACGTAGATTCATCGCCATTAACGAGATACCAATTCCAGGCGGTATTCAATAAATGTTTGAAGGGGGTGGGAGTGCCGGTTCGTGATTACGGCACACATTCTTTTCGAATTGGGGCTGCTACGGAGGCTGCTAAGGAAGGTTTGCCTGATGAGGAAGTTCAGCGGATCGGGAGGTGGCGTTCAGCGTGTTTTGCTAGGTACATTCGTCCGGATTTATTGTACTAACGCTTCAATTCTTTCTGCAGATCCGGTTAGACCAACGGTATGGCTGCTGGGACACTCGTATATATTTTGGGCAGCGCAGCGAGCGGAATGTCGCCCTGGTGGGAGACATTTAGGCTTTCGAGATGTGTCCTGCATGTGGAGAGGCATCCGGGGGTTGCAATGGCCGCAAGTTCTCCCGGAAGTGGTGTCGATTTCAAGAGGAACCAGGGGTCCGACAATTTTGGTTTTGCATGCAGGGGGAAATGATTTATGTTCCTACAAAATGGCGGAGCTCCTTACAATGATGCGAGCCGACATGGAGCGATTTCATGGTTTTTTTCAAGAATTGGTTTTCGTATGGTCAGAAATTGTTCCGAGGGCAGTGTGGCAAGGAGCGAGGGATGGTATAGCCGTGGAGCGTACCAGGAGGAACATAAATGCTCGGATTTCTAAGTTCGTTCGCGAGCGTTTTGGGGTAATGGTTATGCATAGACAGTTGGAAGGGGACAATGCTGCATTGTTGAGACCCGATGGTGTACATTTGAATGATATCGGGCTCGATATTTTTCTCTCTGGTCTCCAAGATGGCATTGAGCAGGCATTGCTGTTGATGGGTGGGGGTCGGAGTCCTGTCTGAGGTCAGGATCCTCCGTGGCGTTGGAGAAGTTATTGCACGAAGCTACGGCTTGCCGGCTGACTTGCCTGCGTCTATGGAGCGGGGCATTGAGCGGCTAGCGCGTTTTAAGAAAGCTAAGTGCCTGTTTACAAATGGTTGTTAAATTTTACAAAAGAAGTTTAATAAAGCTGTGACTGACTTTCACCCATCATTTGTTTTCAGTGTCTAATTAATAGTGGTTAAGAGGGGCTGAGGAAATGCGTTAAGGGGTTACCTTCCCCTCCTTTTAGGTCAACACAGTCTGGTGGGCACTGATCTGATTAAGGAAAGTGCCACTGACTGGGTGTGCCTTTCCTACCCTCCCCTTACCCCTGATTGGTTCGGGCATGACAGCTGCCCTTCCATGATTTAATGAGGTGGGATTTAAGTATGGGGAGCCAATTGGGATAAAGAAGGGATTAGCACAGCCCCTTCCTATGTATATAAAATCCTGGGATTTTAGCAGCCCTTCCTCTTCCTCCGTTCACTGCGGTCCTGGAAGTGCTTTTCCCACCCTCCCTCCCCTTTTGTGACAAATTTGCTGATGTTATGTTATTTCGTTCTTTTATTCGTAGTTATTACAAGTCACGGCGTTGGAGAAGTTATTGCACGAAGCTACGGCTTGCCGGCTGACTTGCCTGCGTCTATGGAGCGGGGCATTGAGCGGCTAGCGCGTTTTAAGAAAGCTAAGTGCCTGTTTACAAAAGGTTGTTAAATTTTACAAAAGAAGTTTAATAAAGCTGTGACCGACTTTCACCCATCATTTGTTTTCAGTGTCTAATTAATAGTGGTTAAGAGGGGCTGAGGAAATGCGTTAAGGGGTTACCTTCCCCTCCTTTTAGTTCAACACAGTCAAGATGTGAGAAGAAGAGGAGACAAGACTTGGAAAGAAAAGAAAAAACGAGAGAAAAAGAGGAGAGAAGACATGGGAAGAAAAGGAGAGAAGATGTGTGACAACATGAGAAAAGATGTGGGAAGATGAAAGAAGAGATGGGACAACAGGAGAGCTCAGAGTACGGGTGTCACAAGTAGCAGATAAATGATAACTAAGTGGAGAGATGTCAACTACAGCAAGAAATTCTACAGCTCTGAGCAAAAGTCTTAGGTAGCTGATGAATAAATGCTGAAGAGTAAGAAGCTTCAGAGATACAGTGGTTACGGAAAAAATGTCAGAATCTTGTTTGTCTGGACCCCACAAAACGATTCCCCTTTCCAGATATTGAGAGAGCCAAAATTTGAGCTCGATCAAACGACGTTAACCCGTGCCGCTCGTCGCTCAAAGTTTGAAAAAATCCAAATTGTGGTATTTTAAGATTTAGGTATTTTGCATAGTCTGTTAGACTATAAAGAATGTGACAACAACATTGCAGAAATAGCCCTGACCAAATTTTCGAACCATTTGTGGTATTTGAATGCAGAGTTGGTGGGATTATCGTTTTTTGATCCCACCATTACAGACAATGAAAAGTTGTTACTGGCTAATAAATTGCTCAGTAGCACAGATGAACCATCAGAGCACGCTAACCTACATGAGTTGATAATTTTACATAGTTATCTAATCTATTCTAGAGCTTTTGTTAAAGTAGTTTTTGAAACGTCAGAATATAATGCTCGGCATTTGCTTACAACTTGCAGGACATATTGCTTTTGTTCTTCATCTTTTGTCAGAAGGTCGTTAAAGTCGGTTACTTCCTACCTCTTTTAATTTTTCTTTCCTAACTTTTGGCTTTACAACCCTAGCGTGCTCTGATGGTTCATCTGTGCTACTGAGCAATTTATTAGCCATTAACAACTTTTCATTGTCTGTAATGGTGGGATCAAAAAACGATAATCCCACCAACTCTGCATTCAAATACCACAAATGGTTCGAAAATTTGGTCAGGGCTATTTCTGCAATGTTGTTGTCACATTCTTTATAGTCTAACAGACTATGCAAAATACCTAAATCTTAAAATACCTCAATTTGGATATTTTCAAACTTTGAGCGACGAGCGGCACGGGTTAACGTCGTTTGATCAAGCTCAAATTTTGGCTCTCTCAATATCTGGAAAGGGGAATCGTTTTGTGGGGTCCAGACGGACAAAATTCCGACATCGATTTTTTGCGGTCACCCTAGTGTACATTAATGAGAAAAAAAAGGAACTTTTTTGAATTTACCAAATGGCTGCAATAAAACAAAAAGTGAAACATTTTAAGGGATCTGAATACTTTCCATACCTGCTGTAGAACAGTCAGGGCCCAGAAATGGGGTAGGCAGGTAGCCAGTCACCTAGGGTGATACGTTCTGCATACCCTGGGATGGCGCACTCTGGAATACAATACTAGTAATCGCTCCTCCAGTGTGTTGTTCTAAGCTGCAGTGAGAAAGTTCACTGGTGGTGAATTCTGATTAACCCAAGGGACCTAACTTATGGCATCACTCACTGCGTGAGAAAATTCTGTGTGAAAAATTACTGCAGTGCCGTGAGGTCACCGGGGTTCAGCTGTGAACTTTCTCATGAGAGCTCAGCGCTACATACTGTGTGTGCCAGATTATGTGACTGTTCTCCAAATTGTTGTGGAACAGAATGGATCATCTTCACTTCGGACAGTTGAGTGATATGTTTTGTTTTTGTTTTTTTTACAGGGGTCATGTTTATCAGTGGATTATGCAAAAGGTGAGTATAACTGTGCTTTTTATTTTTCTTTCAAATAAAGGATTTTTTTTTTTACAATCTAGCTATGGGGTTATTAATGAGGGCATCTTATAAATGCCTCTCCATTATTAGCCTGTGGGATTGTTGTCAGCAGACATAATCCATGGCCCCTTACCAGCCTGAGAATACCAGCCCCCAGCTGTCTGCTTTAGTTTGGCTAGTTGTCAAAAATGAGGGGAACCCTACGCCATTTTTTAAAATGATTTACTTAAATTATTTTTTAAAAAAAACAGCGTAGGGACCCATGATTCTTGATAACCAGTCTTGGTAAAGTTGACAGCTGAGGGTTGCAGCCCGCAGCTGTCAGTTTTGTCTGCACTAGTTATCAAAAATAGTAGAGACTCCACTTTTTCTTATTTATTTAAAGCACAGGCGCCGGATGATGAATACTTCCATCAGTGGCACCTGCTTTCACTGTTATCAGTGACAGCAGGCAAAGGCTGATGGGAGCAGTACTCTCTCAGGAGAGGAGTGTGACTGGATGTAGCTATTTTTAGTACTGGTCACAGCTGCTGGCTCACGCTGTCATCTGACAGCATGAGAATTGCAGATCTCTGACCGGTGGTAATAATCTTACCTCCAATCAGAGCCTGTGTTTGTTGAGATTTTATGCAGATGACAGAGTGGCAAAATATGAATGTTCGGGCCCTCCATTTATCTGCATGTGGCCTGGGTTCGGGTTCAATCCCAACTTTTTTTTAGATGTTTGGCTGAACCTGCTGGACCCAAAAATTCACAGGTTCGCGCATCACTAGAGAGGAATGCCCGGGTCACGAGTTGGTTTCTGTACTTACAAAATTTTAATCTTTCCATGGATCATCGACCCGTGAATGCGGATGCCCTGTAGTGGGCACCTTGTATGGTGATAGGTGTTCAACCCCTCAAGTTTGAACAGGGGGGGATATGTAAGATAGTGAGGGGTATTATATGTGAGGGCCGTTCTGTATCCCCCAGAATGTGCTTGGAAACATACTGAACAGCTGGAGTACATTGTGATTACAGCCACGGTTGTGGTTACTGTGCAAAGCAAAAATAAGTGTGCACTGGATCATGGTGCTTGACTGAATCAGTTTATCAAAACCTGTCTGGGGCTTTTATTTTTGGAGAGATCTATAGGATGGTGGTGGGACGGATCTCTCCCTCCAGTCTGGGTCTTACATGTGGGACACTGTTTTCATTTAAAATCTGCAGTAAAGGTTTGGGTGTGTCAGTTTGTGTTGGAATTCACATGCAGCAGAGCTGAAGGCGTTGTGGACGTATGCTTGGATGACCAGATCAGGGCCAGCGACATGGATGACCACGTTACCACCCGAGACCCTTGCAGGGGTGTAGGTGCCTGCGGCTGTGATCTAGAGGTGAGTGATTTCATGTGTGCAGTGTCCGGACAATAAAGGACGTTTGCTTAACTCGCTTCAGTCGCTGTCTCTCTAAATTCTCTGGTGGAACCGCCGCTGCCATACAATACAGAAGGACGCGATTAATGACCTGTACAGTAATGGAGTCTCGTTCTCTGCAGCAGCAGTTGGGTGAAGACATCTGGGATAATGTATCGTCCACTTATGTCAGAAGGACACAGCCCCACTGAGGTTTTGGCTTTCACTGGAGCTATTTGGAGAAATGAATAAAGTTGTATTTTCCTGGTGGTGAATTGTTCAGACAAGCTTGGAGTCGGTGGCCCACAGGCTCACGTTGCTCTTTGCATGGGGCAGAGCGCGCTTTCCTTTGATCTGGGTCAGTGTGATTGCTTTATCTTTGCTCTTTTATATCTTATCGGATTTGTCTTTTTTTTCACGGAGCAGCAGGTGATGAATGTATATTCTGCATCCAAGAAAGGAGGAGAAGGAGTTAATGGGTCACCGCCGCTCACTGTGGGGCCACGATAAAACAGTGCAGAAATCGCAGCGCGCACACTCAGCACTGCTACAGCACCACAGGCGACTCTGGAGGACACTCACCATCCATGATGAACCCCGTGTCCACACTGTACGTGCTCGTCATCATCGCTGCAGCCGGTGAGTAGTGACCTCATATCTTACTTACCAGGACAGAATGGAAGATTGGGACAAGTTCAGAAGCCTCCATGAGATGCAGTGATACATAGTGATACACAGTGATACATGGTGATATATGGTGATACACAGTGATACACAGTGATACATGGTGATACATAGTGATACACAGTGATACATGGTGATATATGGTGATACACAGTGATACATAGTGATACATGGTGATACACAGTGATACACAGTGATACACAGTGATACACGGTGATACACAGTGATACATGGTGATATATGGTGATACACAGTGATACATAGTGATACATGGTGATACACAGTGATACACAGTGATACACAGTGATACACGGTGATAAACAGTGATACATTGTGATACACGGTGATACATAGTGATACACAGTGATACACAGTGATACATTGTGATACACAGTGATACATGGTGATACACAGTGATACACAGTGATACATGGTGATACATGGTGATACACAGTGATACATGGTGATACACAGTGATACATGGTGATACACAGTGATACATGGTGATACACAGTGATACATGGTGATATATGGTGATACACAGTGATACATAGTGATACATGGTGATACACAGTGATACACAGTGATACACAGTGATACACGGTGATACACAGTGATACATTGTGATACACGGTGATACATAGTGATACACAGTGATACACAGTGATACATTGTGATACACAGTGATACATGGTGATACACAGTGATACACAGTGATACATGGTGATACATGGTGATACACAGTGATACATGGTGATACACAGTGATACATGGTGATACACAGTGATACATGGTGATACACAGTGATACATGGTGATATATGGTGATACATGGTGATACACGATGATACACAGTGATACACAGTGATACACAGTGATACATGGTGATACACAGTGATACATGGTGATATATGGTGATACACAGTGATACATAGTGATACATGGTGATACACAGTGATACACAGTGATACACAGTGATACACGGTGATACACAGTGATACATTGTGATACACGGTGATACATAGTGATACACAGTGATACACAGTGATACATTGTGATACACAGTGATACATGGTGATACACAGTGATACACAGTGATACATGGTGATACATGGTGATACACAGTGATACATGGTGATACACAGTGATACATGGTGATACACAGTGATACATGGTGATACACAGTGATACATGGTGATATATGGTGATACATGGTGATACACGATGATACACAGTGATACATGGTGATACACAGTGATATATGGTGATACACAGTGATACATGGTGATACACAGTGATACATGGTGATACACAGTGATACATGGTGATATATGGTGATACATGGTGATACACGATGATACACAGTGATACATGGTGATACACAGTGATATATGGTGATACACAGTGATACATGGTGATACACAGTGATACATGGTGATACACAGTGATACACGGTGATATATGGTGATACACAGTGATACATGGTGATACACAGTGATACATGGTGATACACAGTGATACAGTGATAAATGGTGATATATGGTGATACACAGTGATACATGGTGATATATGGTGATACATGGTGATACACGGTGATACACAGTGATACATGGTGATACACAGTGATACATAGTGATACACAGTGATACACAGTGATACATGGTGATACATAGTGATACACTGTGATACACAGTGATACATTGTGATACACGGTGATACATAGTGATACATAGTGATACACAGTGATACACAGTGATACACAGTGATACATGGTGATACACGGTGATACACGGTGATACACAGTGATACACAGTGATACACAGTGATACATTGTGATACACAGTGATACACGGTGATACACAGTGATACATAGTGATACACAGTGATACACAGTGATACATAGTGATACATGGTGATACACGGTGATACACAGTGATACATGGTGATATATGGTGATACACAGTGATACATGGTGATACACAGTGATACACAGTGATACATGGTGATATATGGTGATACACAGTGATACATGGTGATACACAGTGATACACAGTGATACATGGTGATACATGGTGATATATGGTGATACACAGTGATACATGGTGATATATGGTGATACATGGTGATACACGGTGATACACAGTGATACATGGTGATACACAGTGATACATGGTGATACACAGTGATACATGGTGATTAGAGTTGAGCGAAACGTGTCGAAAAATTTCAAAAGTCGCCGACTTTTGGTAAAGTCGGGTTTCATGAGATGAAACCCGACCCTAGGGTGAGGTCGGCCACGAGCTCGGCGACTTTAGCTCCAAAGTCGCGTTTCAAAAGTTTGTTTTCCGCCATTTTTAAGCCAATCAGGATCCACGGACACTGTGGGCAACGTGATGACATAGGCAGGGGTCATCACCATCTTTGAGAAGGGCATGCAAGTGATTGGCTTGCTTTGGGAGGCGTCACAGGGGGTATAAAAGGGCGTGCATGCCGACCGCCATGTTACTCATGCTGATCTCAGAATAGGGAGAGCTGCTGCTGCTGCTGATTCTGTAGGGAGAGCGTTAGGCAGGGAAGAAGACACCAAAAACTGCTTCTGCTGCTAGCGATTTTGCCTGTACAACACAACAGTCACTGTGTGTGCAGTGCAAGTGGAGGCTATATTTTGCTGGATCAGCTGTGTTGGTTGTTAGGCTGCCTTATAAGGCTTCCTGATAGCTGCATTGCTGTTTTCCCACTGCTCTGGAAACTGCTTTTTTAAAAGCAATCCAAATTTTTTTTTTGTCCTGGTGAGGTACTGAGCGCGCATTTTTTCACACCATACAGCGGTGTACGCTCCTCACACAGTACCGTGTAACGGCTGTTATCACAGCCACAGTGAAGCTATCTGTGTGTCACTCTGTAAGGATAAGTCGAGGACCTGTTCAGTTCTTACAGACCTCCACCTTCTAGTTTTGTCTAGTTTTCAAACAGTTAAGTATATTTGCTGTTTGATCACATTCAAAACTATAGAGAGACAGCGTGTGTCAGTCCGTATACTTAAAAAACACGGAGCTTGACAATTTTACGGACACCGGACAGCGGTGTACGTGCACACTCCTCTCTCAGTACCATGTAACGGCTGTTATCATGGCCACAGTGAAGCTATCTGTGTGTGACTCTGTAAGGATAAGTCGAGGACTTGTTCCGTTCTTACAGGCCTACACTCTAGGGAGATTCCTATTCTGCCCAATTCTATATACACCTTGTAGTTTGTCATACACTAGCCAATTTCTGCCTGTGACATAGCGGTGTGATATTCACTGGGCCTCACACAATCCAACAGTGTCCACAAGTGTGTTCAGAAATTCTACATCTCCCCTGTCCTATAGTGACATTTTTCACACCTCCGACATTGAGCCTGTGACATAGCGGTGTGATATTCACTGGGCCTCACACAATCCAACAGTGTCCACAAGTGTGTTCAGAAATTCCACATCTCCCCTGTCCTATAGTGACTTTTTCACACCTGCGACATTGAGCCTGTGACATAGCGGTGTGATATTCACTGGGCCTCACACAATCCAACAGTGTCCACAAGTGTGTTCAGAAATTCTACATCTCCCCTGTCCTATAGTGACATTTTTCACACCTCCGACATTGAGCCTGTGACATAGCGGTGTGATATTCACTGGGCCTCACACAATCCAACAGTGTCCACAAGTGTGTTCAGAAATTCCACATCTCCCCTGTCCTATAGTGACATTTTTCACACCTGCGACATTGAGCCTGTGACATAGCGGTGTGATATTCACTGGGCCTCACACAATCCAACAGAGTTCACAAGTGTGTTCAGAAATTCTACATCTCCCCTGTCCTACAGTGACATTTTTCACACCTACAACATTGAGCCTGTGACATAGTGGTGTAATATTCACTGGGCCTCACACAATCCAACAGTGTCCACAAGTGTGATCAGAAATTCTACATCTCCCCTGTACTATAGTGACATTTTTCACACCTGCGACATTGAGCCTGTGACATAGCGGTGTGATATTCACTGGGCCTCACACAATCCAACAGTGTCCACAAGTGTGTTCTGAAATTCTACATCTCCCCTGTCCTATATACACCTTGTACCTTGTTTTACATTACTATATAGTTTGTGGGATTTTGTGTACATTTTTACCAAAAATGAGGAAGGCTGGTGGAAGAGGCCATGGAATTGGGTGGGGGTTGCCAGCTGGTAATGATGGTGTTGGTGGTGGATCTGATGGTAGTGGCAAAAACAAAATAGGACCGAATTCAGGAGGTGTTGAGCCTGCGTTATCGTCTGGCTACACAAGGCCTCGAAGGCTTAGTTTTCTAGGAGTTGGCAAACCGCTTTTAAAGCCAGAGCATCAGGAAAAAGTTTTGGCTTACATTGCCGACTCAGCCTCCAGCTCTATCGCCCCCTTTCTGAAGTTGCAAAAAATAAAAGCACTGAGTCGTCATTGGAGGGTCATGTTCATGAACCACACCTTTCCTTGTGTCCTTCATCTCAACCAAGATTGAAGTATAACGCAGGCCATACAACTGATTACTCCATGGAGCTGTTTTCACATACCATGCCTGGGTTATCAAGTGAAATGGTGAATTACCCAAGCCAAGATGAATCTGACATGGAGTGCACTGATGCACAGCCACTGCTAGATTTATCTGCTGGTACATTCACTCAGAGCACTACATTGTCCTCGCAGTGTAATGAGCCAGATTCTGACCCTGATGAGACTCAGGTGCCCCTTCCCGCATACTATACCACCATACACGGTGACACAGAGGAAGGTGCACATGACATTGAAGAGGAGGTGATGGATGACCCAGTTGTTGACCCAGTTTGGCATCCATTGGGGGAAGAGGGTGCTACTTCCAATAGCTCAGATGAGCAGGAGGAGCATCCACAGCAGACATCGACATCGCAACAGCTGTTATCTGGCAGGCCCGGAGCACTCCAAAGACAGGTTCCAAAAATCAAAAGAGTTGCTGGACAGCTTGTCCAGACGGTCAAAATAGCACAGCGTGCTAGGCCGCAAAATGTGCAGTGTGGCACTTTTTTTAACAAAATCCTCATGATCAGGCCAAAGTTATCAGTAAGAAGTGCGCAAAGACCTTTAGCCGAGGGAAAAAGCTGAAAAATTTGAATACCAGTTGCATGCTTAGACATTTAACCAGCATGCACTTGCAAGCGTGGACACAACACCAAACCTCAAGTACCACATGTGCAACTGATGACAAAGAAGGTAGTCAGCAACGCTACATTGTTTCCCCCACTGTAAGCCCACCGGTTAGCACAGCAGCAAATGTTGAGGTGTCGTTGCAAGGCCAAGGCAGTCAGGGAATCCCACTGTTATATCAACAAAAGACTGAATCTAGGCCATCAGAAAGAACACCAACTCCATCACCATCATCAACCCTCTCTCAGTCCGCCCTGTCCACCGCTAGTTCCACCATATGCAGCTCTCAAGTCCAGCTCACCCTCCCAGACACTATGAGTAGGTCAAGAAAGTACTCAGTCTCTCATTCGCGTACACTGGGTTTGAATGCCCACATTTCCAAACTAATCTCGTTAGAGATGATGCCCTATCGGTTGGTGGAAAGCGCAGCTTTCCGCAAACTCATGGCCTATGCAGTACCACGCTATGACCTACCCAGTCGCCACTTCTTCTCTCGCAAAGCCATCCCAGCCCTCCACCATCATGTGAAAGACCGCATTGTCCATGCACTAAAGCAGTCAGTGAGTGGAAAGGTGCACCTCACAACAGATGCATGGTCCAGTCGGCATGGCCAGGGCCGTTACTTGTCCATCACTGCGCACTGGGTTAATGTGGTGGATGCAGGGTCCACAGGGGACAGCGGTGGTGGGACAGTGCTGCCTAGCCCACGGTATAGGAAACAGTTGGCTGTATGCGTTCGACCCTCCTCCTCCTCCTCCTCCAGAAGTGAAAGCTCGTCCACAGAGCGCAGTCGCACAAGCACTCCATCTGCAGCTGCCACTGTTGCACACGAAGTGTCCCCCTATTGAGCAGCTACTGGAAAGCGTCAGCAGGCTCTGTTGCAGATGATGTGTTTGGGCAACAGACACACCGCGGAGGTGCTGGCCGAGTACTTTCAGGGACAAACTGAGTCATGGCTGGGCAGTATACATCTTGAGGCAGGCAAGGTAGTTAGTGATAACGGCCGTAATTTTGTGGCAGCCATAGCCCTTTCAAACCTCAGCCACATACCATGCTTGGTTCACACCTTGAACCTGGTGGTGCAGTGCTTCCTCAACAATTATTCGGAGTTAACAGCCCTGCTCCAGAAGGTGCTAAGACTGTGCGCGCACATCCGCTGGTCGCCTGTACACTCCATTCGTATGCAGAAGCTGCAGCGATTGCTCCACCTTCCCAACCACCGCCTCATTATCGACATTGCAACAAGGTGGAACTCCACCCTGCACATGGTTGAGCGGCTGTGCGAACAGAGGCAGGCCATAATGCATTTGTGGGAGGATACACGGCCAGGCACTTTGAGAGCAGACAAGGAGTTGACAGGTGTGCAGTGGTCGAAGCTGAAAGACCTCTGTAAAGTCCTTCAGTGTTTTGAGGAATGCACACTGCTGGTAAGCGCAGACGACGCCATCCTAAGCATGAGCATCCCACTTATGCGTCTGCTCATGCAAACTTTGATGCACCTTAAGGAGCAGGCGTCTGCAGCCAAAGTTGACGAGGAGGAAGAGGAGGAGGGTATCCTTGATGACATTCAGCCATTGTCTGCTCTGGGACCTCTCCTGGACGAGGTGGAGGAAGAAGATGAGGAGGAGGATGATGATGGGGATGATTACTTAGGGGAGGAGGATGGATCTCGTGGGGCAAGTGAAAATGTTGGCGTGGCAAGGTCTGGTACAGGGTTTGTGTGTGACTGGAGGGATGTGGATTTGCCAGAAAGTGCTCCCCCAACCAGCACTCGCAGTGCTTCATTGACACCGGGAACATTGGCCCACAAGTCAGATTATGCCTTGCAGATCCTAAAAAGGGACCCCCGCATTGCCAAAATGATGAACGATGACGACTACTGGTTGGCCAGCATCCTGGATCCACGCTATAAAGGCAAATTACAAAACATCATGCCACACGAGAACCTTGACCTAATATTGGCTAATAAACAAGCAACTCTGGTAAACCGGTTGGTTGAGGCATTCCCAGCACACAGCAGCGGTGATGGTTCTCACACGTGCCGTACGGGCCGGGGGCAGCTTGGCAGAGATGTTCGTGATGCACACAGCAGAAGTGGCGTTGGAGACAGGGGTTTCATGACAATGTTGTGGACTGATTTTTCAAGTACCGCTCACACAACTGGTAATACTGCATCGATGGAAAGTGACAGGAGACAGCAGTTGTCAACTATGGTTACAAACTACTTTTCCTCCCATATCGATGTTCTCCCACACAGGTCATTCCCCTTTGACTATTGGGCTGCTAAACTGGACACCTGGCCTGAATTGGCACAATATGCCTTACAGGAGCTCGCTTGCCCAGCTGCAAGTGTGCTATCGGAAAGAGTCTTCAGTGCAGCTGGATCAATCCTGACAGAAAAAAGGACCCGTCTGTCAACCCAAAATGTGGATGATCTAACCTTCATTAAAATGAACCATGCATGGGTTTCCAAGGATTTTGTCCCACCTACCCTTGATGACACATAGGCTGCCAGAAAAATGGCTTGTTTTGGTCCTCCTCCTAATCTGCGAACTTGACCTATTTTGCCTTTTGCATCAGCTGAATGTCCCACGTCAACATATGCCACTTTGTAAACCGCCCTAACTGGGCTGCCCCCCCCCATGGCCGGGGTCACCACCTAGCGCACGAAACCGTGTGAGTGCCGTTGCCCTGGACAGGTGGGTAGGCCGACTCTTGGGCGCAGGCACTGCCACAGGGTCCCTCATAGTGCAATCAAGTGTCTCTGACGGTGGTGGTGCACACCCGCCGTCAGACACACCGCCGTACTATGAGGGGCCCAGTGCCAGTACCGACGCCCACAAGTGTGCCCCCCTTGTTAGGGCAGGGCTCCAGCATTTGCAATGTTTACCTCTCCCTGCTCCTCCGCTGAGTAGTCTGGGCTGTCAAATCCTTCACTGGGAGTGCCACTACAAATTGATTGAACTGAAAGATGATGGTTAAGATGTAGCTATGCCCTGTCCTGCAGGCCGGGCTCCAGCTCCAGATGATCAATGGCTTCCATTTCTTATGGACGTCGACTCACAATGACATGCAGTGGTGGTTTATCATCAGCTTTCACAGTTTTCCTACTCACAAACGTGTGACATTCCGGCGCACATTTTAAAATGTGCCCTCTCATGCCAATCAAATAGAATTGCCTATGGCCTGTGGCTTCTGTCTTTTGCACTCCAAAGTTACGTGACAGATCATGATAGCCAGTGAGCACCATGTTTACATCGCTCCCTGTGATAAAAATTTGATTGAGATGAGTAACAGTGATGGAATCAACGGAAGTGCGATACAGCAAGACTTTATTCACAAAAAAATGTTTTCACTTTCTCAACACACAAATTAATTGAGGGTCAGCATCGCCTATGAGAATTGTGACGGAAGTTTTTCCCATGAATAGTAATTCCTAGATTTCTGCAATCACTAGCCTTTATGTCAGTAATTGTTTGCATCTCATTTCCTATTGCGGAGAGGCTGGACTGTATTACTGAGACAGAAATATATATGAAGATTTAAAAATAACACCAAAAGTATATAGTTGTGTACGCCTCAAATGCATTTCCTTGTTTCCACTTTTTAGATTGCTGTGTTATCCATGCTGAGAACACAGAGCTTTTACATGTTTAAACTATGCTATACATATACCTGCTATCCAGTGATAAAGTACCCTTTCTCAACTTTGTACAATCTGGTCAAATCCATACTGGGCCTGAGAACATCTGAGTCTGCCTCCTGATCTATAGACATATATTTTTAATGTGTAAACTAGGCTACATATATACGTGTTATCCAGTGAAACTGTACCCTTTATCAACTTTCTACAATGTTGTTGAATCCATACTGGGCCTGAGAACGGCTGCCGAGCTGTTAAGCAAGCTACAGCACCTGTGGTTTGGACACGTAATTTTTTCAGGAATGACGGTTAGGCCTAACTCCGGAATTGTGGTTGACCTGAACTTACTGGGAAATCATCTTTCGCGGGGAATAATCTGAATCCCAGATCCCCATCACTAACGGAGTTCAGCAGGTTATCTGCACCTGTAAGTGACAAAAGCTGGTCCTTTCAGTGTAGCGTGCATGCAGCCCTGGACATGTACGGGAATGCTAGACCTGTTATTGCTCGATCTCACGTGCCAGAGCCTCGCTTATCCCTCTAGTAAGCTTGACGTGTACTGCGGGGGCATGCCGGAGTCTCGGTTGTTAACGGAATAAAGCTGAGAAATCGCTAGCACAACTACAAACACACATACCACACCACACACAGAATTGACAAAGCTTTCAAAGTGTGCATCTTTTCTTTAGGTGGCATGGTTGTGGTTTCCCGGGTGGAGTCCAATTAAGCCACAGGCTCCACTCTTGATGGTGCCCTTTTGGACATTCCTTTAAGGTTCAGCTTTGCAATCATACTGCCCTCGGAAACCAAAAACTTTGCCTTCATGGACGCTGTTTGGAGGTTCGTGGGAATAACGCCGCCCGATCAGCAGTCGGCATATGGGTCGCCCTCCCAGGGCTGTGGGGTACTCGGTACCGGGCCGGTGTCAGTGGGATGTGTCACAGCAGCGGTGACCCGGACGGTGGCCCTGGGCGCCCATGTAAATGGCGTGGTATAATGGTAAAGAGTTTATATAGATAGTTTGATGCCACCTGTGGTGTTCAGCAACATAGATGTTAGGCCGACGCTGCATGCAGATCCTCTGGGACTGATGGTGTTGTGCAGCAAAGATGGTGAAGCTCCCCACAGGTGGAGCTGGAGTCCCAGGGAAGTGTAGATGTAGTGATGGGGGAAAGGCACAGGTGGTGTAGGTGCTGGTACCCAGATGTAGCGGTGCTGGAATAACTGTAGGACATTAGAGCGTGCAGTTCCAAAGCTTTACTCACAGTCTGCAGGTTACACAGATGCCTGCCTCCGTGCTGTGTCCTCCAGGTCAGGACCTCAGCCAACCTCCGGGACCAAAATGGAAAGCTCCCTTCCAACACTCCGCCAACATGCACCTTCCTGAACATCTCCTTTCTAGCGCTTGTGGGGGAAGCACTCACAGGACCGTGGTTCACTGAAGCGCCTCCTGTCTAACAGATGTTCCTCAGACTTTACTTGTATGGCAGACAGCTCTAGCCTTTTCCTTCTGGCTCCCACACGTCGATGCTGGGGCCTCCGAGCCTTAGTTGGGTACAGAGCATTTATAGCTGTTACTTCCCCCGGTTTCTGCTGCAGGAACGTCAGTGTCCCTACAAACTCGGAGGCCGGAATCGGGACCATGCGCTCCAGCTAGAAGTGAGCCTTAACTCTGCTCATCCTCCAGCTCCCCTTCTCACGTCCAAACACTTGCCCTTCCCTGCACAGAGTGCCCTAACTTACCTCCTCCCGACCACAGAGAGCAGCTCCTCACCAGTCAGGTTCAGAGGTCTCCCTGCTAGCCTGGAGTGGGAAATGTGTTGTGTGTTGGTTTCACTGCTAGAGAGATCCTTCGGTGCTCCCAAGCTTGACAACACACTCCCTAGGAGGAAGGTAATGCCACAGTGGCGACCGTACTCTTGGGGATGCCACAAGTGCACTGAGGCCCAGCCACTGCTGGATGATGCTGCTGGTACATTGACCCAGACCACTACATTCCCCTCGCACTCTACACTGCCAGAATCTGACCCAGAGGAAACTCAGGTTCCCCTTCCCACATACTATACCACCTTACACGGTGACAAAGAGGAAGGTGCAGATGAAAGTGCAGGTTCCTTGAGCAGGTGGGGGGGGCATACTCATGGGCGATGGCACTGGCACAGGGCACCGCATAGTATGCAAAAGTGTCTCTGTCGGTGGGAGGGCCTAAACAGCCAAGTGCAGTGAGATGGAAGATGGGGACGACAAGGAGTTCAGAGTAGTGCAGGGATTCCCTAGCAAGGAGACTTATGTAATTGTTTTCAATGTTGGGACAGCAATTTTTGGGGAGCACTATACTCTGGTGAATGATAGATGGGGCCCACCATACACTGGAACATTCCAAAGGTGGACATCAGACACTGGAGCAGCATTTACAGGGCCCATTATACACTAGAGCAGTAGAAATGGGGCCCATTATATATGGAGCATTATTTGGGCCCATAAGATAGTGGAGCTTCATCCATTGGGACCAACATATACTGTAGCATTATGTGGAGCTCATCATATACGGTTTGAAACATTATATGGGAATAATGATTCCGTATGGAGAAATATATGGGCCTCATTACTCTGTATAGCGCACTCAGCGCTGGCCATAATACTGTATGGAGTTATATACTGTCCATTTTTGGAGGTATTGGAGAATTTAAAATGGATATCAGTCATGAGATGTAAGAAGTGAAGTATTTTTCATTGTACTATACCGCTATTTCTCTGCCGTATCGGAGCATCATGAGTTGTGGTATGTGTTAAAGAGGCGCTCTTTGGCCCTGGGCCCACGAAAACCTGGAGCCAGCCCTACCCCCCCACAACTGTAGCCAAATAACCCCCATTTTTCAGTGCGTAACTTGTATTATGAAGTAAATTAAGGTTGACAAGCTTAAGTAATAAGAATTGATGCTTTTGGCATTCAAATGGGCACTGTAGCTGTGCTTCCTGTCCTCCTCTCACTGCCGATTTTAATTCCCCATTGACTTACATTGGGTTTCGTGTTTCGGTCGGACCCCCGACTTTTCCCTATAGTCGGCCGATTTTGCTCGACCCGACTTTTGGAAAAGTCGGGTTTCATGAAACGAAACTCGACCCTAAAAAACAAAAGTCGCTCAACTCTAGTCAGTGACACATTAGGGCATAAATACAGGAGACCATGGATCCTATTGAGGGTCACTGTTGGAACACTCTCTTGGCAGGCACTGTTGGAGTTCTCTATTGGGAGGTATTGCTGAGGCGCTCTATTGGAGGCACTGTTGGGGTGCCCTATGGGGGCACTATTGGGGCGCTCTATTGGGGGTACTTTTGGGGAGCTCTACTGGGGGAACTGTTGGGGCACTCTGATAGCACTGTTGGTGCTCTCTATTAGGGGTATTGTTGGAGCGCTCTGATAGTGCTGTTGGGGCTCTCTATTGGGGCACTGTTGGAGCACTCTGGATGGCACTGTTGAGGTGCTCTGGGGGCACTGTTGGGGCTCTCTTTTAGGGGGTACTGTTGGTGTGCTCTATTGGGGGCATTGTTGAGGTGCTCGATTAGGGGTACTGTTGGGGTGCTATGGGGGGCACTGTTGAGGTGCTCTGAGGGGGGTCACTGGGGCTCTCATTTGGGGGGTACTGTTGGTGCGCTCTATTGAGGGGCACTGTTGCTTAAGGTGACTGCCATTATGCTTGATATTTGATAGACACAGAGAACAAGAATGATCTTTGTAGGGCAACATTTGACGATCTAGGAATGTGTGTGAGAGAAGACTCATCCTAAAGTAGAAAATATAAGTAGGGATGAGTGATTGTTGGTACTTGATGAAGGGTCAATGTGTCCCAGAAATCCACTGTATTTCTACCCTTCATTAGAACCCACTTACAACAATAATCTCAGATCCCACTTATTGAATAAGTCGCCGACCAGAAATTCCCTTTTATTTTTCTATCGCTATATTGATTTTTGACTTTGCAATCAAAATGACAAGTTGGTGTCCTTGTTCTCCTCATCTCAAATCCTTGCCATGAGTGACCAGTGCTGGTGAAAATGCTATATGATGTGCCTGACTATCTACACTTGTTGAGGAAGGGCTTAAAGGGATCAAAACAGTGGCTCTGATTACAGCTTGTGTGTGTTGTTTGGTTTTTACACCAATTACTTCAATGGAACTGAACTACAATCCCGGGCACAACCTGTAGACAGGGGAGGCGCTGTTCTGAGAAAGCAGCCATGTTAATTTAATTTTGGACAACCGATTTTTGTACCGTTTTGCATGTTTTCCCCTTGTTACCCATATCACAGTGCCCTACAGAGAAGGTCAGAAAGCAGTGCCGTTCCATAGTCCCCCCTTCATAAACACAGAAGTAAGAGGGCAATTACCAGTAAAAAGAAAGCATTTACACTACTAAAGCAGGACGGCCCCGCTGAAGATCTAACAACTATAGGGAGAAAAATACTTTATCTAAAAAACTAATTAAAGCTGCCAAAAAGGAAACAGAGAAGCACAAAGGAGAGTAACACTAATCCCAAGCTGTTCTTCACCTATATCAATAGTAACAGACTCATGAGTGACAGTGTAGGAGCCTTATAAAACTGTGAGGGAAGAATGGTTGTAGATGATGAGGAAAAAGCGAATATATTACACATAGGGATGGGCGAGTCTACTCGCTAGGACTTGTTACTCGGCGAATAGTAAGGGACTCGCTGGACTCGTTACTCGGCGAGTCTCCCAGTGATTACTCGTACAGTAACGAGTCCAATGCAAGTCAATGGCAATCCTAGTTTTGTCAGAGTTTTTTTTTCTCACTCGCTAGACTCGCTATATCACATCGCTGTCAACAGCGAGTCTGAGCGAGTCTACGATTCCGAGTCCTGTATACTGGATTCGGGACTCGCTTATACAGAATCTGTTATGTTCCTACAAGTTTCCAAGACAGCCTATGTCAACACACAGCGATTGTGAGCGAGTCTGAGCGAGTCTACGAATCCCGAGTCCTGTATACTGGATTCGGGACTCGCAAATAAAGAATCTGTTATGTTCCTTTGTAATTTGTAAATCGCACATTACTCGCTAAGACTCGCTTCCCCATTCATTAACATTGGACTCGCTAGACTCGCAACGAGTAGCGAGTCCCGGGCTCGGACTCGCTAGAGTCAAGCGATTCCGAGTAATTTAGGACTCGCCCATCACTAATTACACACCTTCTTCTCCACGGTATTCACGGTGGAAAATGAAATGCTGAGAGACAAGAAAACCCGATATTAAGGGTCATCAATCTAACCCAAGAAGAGGCGCAAATCCGGCTAAATAAGATTACAATAGATAAATCTCCGGGTCCGGGTGGCATACACCCACGAGTACTAAGAGAACTAAGTAATGTAATAGACAAACCATTATTTCTTATATTTAGAGACTCCGCAAATGTGGTACCAACATTCAAAAAGGGCTCTAAAAGTGACCTGGAAATTATAGGCCCGTAAGTCTAACCTCTGTTGTTGGTGAGATATGTGAAGGGTTTCTGAGGGACGTTATTCTGGATTATCTCAATGAGAATAAATGTGTAACGCCATATCAGCATGGGTTTATGAGGAATCTCTCCTGTCACACCAATCTAATCAATTTCTATGAAGAGGTAAGCTATAGACTGGACCAAGGTGAGTCATTGGACGTGGTAGATCTTAATTTTTCCAAAGCGTTTGATACCGAGCCACACAAGAGGTTGGTACACAGAATGAGAATGCCGGGTCTGGGGGAAAATGTGTGTAAATGGGTAATTGGCTTAGTGATAGAAAGCAGAGGGTGGTTATAAATGGTATATTCTCTAACTCGGTCGCTGTGACCAGTGGGGTACCGCAGGGGTCGGTGTTGGGACCTCTTCTCTTCAACATATTTATTAACGATCTGGTAGAAGGTTTACACAGTAAAATATCGATATTTGCAGATGATACAAAACTATGTAAAGCAGTCAATACAAGAGAAGATAGTATTCTGCTACAGATGGATCTGGATAAGTTGGGAACTTGGGCCGAAAGGTGGCAGATGCGGTTTAACAATGATAAATGTAAGGTTACACACATGGGAAGAAGGAATCAATATCACCATTACACACTGAACGGGAAACCACTGGGTAACTCTGACATGGAGAAGGACTTGAGGATCCTAGTTAAAGATAAACCTACCTGGAGAAGCCAGTGCCAGGCAGCGGCTGCCAAGGCAAACAGGATCATGGGGGGCATTAAAAGATGTCTGGGTACACATGATGAGAGCATTATACTGCCTCTGTACAAATCTCTGGTTAGACCGCACATGGAGTACTGTGTACAGTTTTGGGCACCGGTGCCCAGGAAGGATATAATGGAAGTAGAGCTGGTACAAAGGAGGGCAACAAAATTAATAAAGGGGATGGGGGAACTACAATACCCAGAGGGATTAGCAAAATTAGGATTATTTAGTCTAGAAAAAAGACGACTGAGGGGCGATCTAATAACCATGCATAAGTATATAAGGGGACAATACAAATATCTCTCCGAGGATCTGTTTATACCAAGGAAGGTGACGGTCACAAGGGGGCATTCTCCTCCTCTGGAGGAGAAAAGGTTTCTCCACCAACATAGAAGAGGATTCTTTATTGTTAGGGCAGTGAGAATCTGGAATTCCCTGCCTGAGGAGGTGGTGATGGCGAACTCAGTCGAGGGGTTCAAGAGAGGCCTGGATGTCTTCCTGGAGCGTAACAATATTGTATCTTACAGTGATTAGGTTCTTTAGAAGGACGTAGATCTGGGAATTTATTCTGATGGAATATAGGCTGAACTGGATAGACACATGGCTTTTTTCGGCCTTGCGTACTATGTTACTATGTTAATAGAGCTGTGCATTGTACACATAATTTAGGCTCCTGTAGTAACGCTCATCATTCACTGTCCTAAAGATGATGGAGTTACCTCTCATTGTATGGAGTTCTTGAGGAAATATAAAAGTGAAGTCCTAAACAACAGTAAAAAATTAAGAATTATTGGAAAAGACCAGACCCCCTTTTTGATTGAATTTCCAGCCGGTTACAGATATTCTGCCCAACACAAATATTTGTATGCACCGATACTACACCATTAGTGATCATTATCCAGGACAATAAGTAAATTATATTTCTGAGCATTTACTATAAACTGTTATATTTCTTTCACTTAGAGACAACACATGATGCGAAACCAACACCCAAAACATTTCAGAAAGCAGCACCTACTAATTTACTGGGGAAACCGGACCCTCATAAGAAGCTGTTCATGAAGATAATTGGTCCCAGAGTTCTGAAAATGCCTACTGCCAAGGTCCCGCGACAGGTTGGAAATCCAATATCCAGTAAGGCAAGACTTGACCTGCTAAAACTGCTGAAAAAGAAAGACAAAACACAAGGCCTTGTAGATCCACAAACTCGCAGCAAATCAGCCAGGGACAGACAAGGCGAGCATGAAGAGCAAACTCGAAAGAAACATATCGCCCTTCCTTATCCTATCGACTCAAAGATGTCAGCTGGCCAGCCTGGATCCATCATGGATCCTACAAATCAGACAAGGCGGTGGATGAAAGGCATTGCTGGATATAAAAAGACAATTATTAGACATAAGGTAACAAGAAGGTCACCTCAAATGTATGTGAGAAAGAAAGTGCTTTCAACATCAGCTGAAGATGCCTTCACAAGATCGCCTGCTACCAAAACAATAATTGCACCTCACAAAATATCAAGCACAACTACAGCTAAATATACAACTACAACCTGTCCATGGACACCAATAACAACTAAACCTACAACTGCATTGAGTCAAATGGCACTTACCACTACAACTAAACCTACAACTGTACTGAGTCCAAGAAGAACAACGTCCCCTCCAACTACAACCAACCCAGCACCAAGGGAAACTAAAGGTACACGTACTCTAACAACAACTATAACTAAACCTGGAACTACATCTATCACAACTATTAAACATTTGCACACATATCATGTGAAAACAAGCCCAATTAAGCCACCTACTGCTACCACTCCAACAAAAAACACAACAAGAACTAGACCTACAACACTCAGTCTAACAACCACTACTAAACCTACAGCTACATTCAGTTCAACAACACAAACAGTTACCACAAAATTTTCTATTGTATTCAATCCAAAAACAGCCACAATTACAACTAAGCATACAACTACACCAAAGGCAAAAAGTGAAGCTCAACCTTCAACTGCAATCATCCCAATAACCAGGAGAACTAGACGTACAAGAAATTTCAGAACTAAATTTAGGACTTTATCCATTCCAGCTACTCCTATGCCTACAACTTCATCTTATCCAACTACACAATCAATTACTACTAGATTTACAACTGCTTTCAGTCCAACGATAACCTCAAGTACAATAACCAGGAAAACTAGACGTACAAGAAAATTCAGAACTAATTTTAGGAATTTAGCCATTCCAGCTACTCCTATGCCTACAACTACATCTTGTCCAACTACACAATCAATTACTACTAGATCTACAACTGCTTTCAGTCCAATGATAACTTCAATTACAAAACAAATTACACTGAGTCCAGCAACAAGTAAACCTTTGAATACAATAAAATCAACAAAGAAAACTGAGATTAGTCCAACAACAACCAACGTTAAATCTGAAACTACATTCAATACAGCAAGCACAGCGAATAAGCATATGTCTACATACAGACCAGCAATAAGCATTACTACACCTAGAATCAGTACTAAGAGTACTAAGCCTACTACTCTTAGTTCAACAGCTACAACTAGTCAAAAAAATACACATACACCCATTCCAACAACTGCAACAGAGCTTACAATAACTATACCCATATCATTTCCAACAACTACACCTATACCAAGACCAAAAACTACAGCTACAACTACACTCTGTCCATCAACTACACTAACTTCATCTATTTCAACAACTTCACGCAATCCAACAACTACACCTACAACTTCACCCAGTCTGACAACCACAAATACAACTACAAACATTCCAACTAGAAGTACATCCGTTCATATGATACCTAAAACTGCACTTGTTCTAACTACATCAACTGAACCTACAACTAAATTAATAACAACCACACCTACAACCACATCCATTACAACTACAACCACACCTACCACTATACCCATTCCAACAACAAACATCCCAACAACTACATTCAATCTAACAACTACACCTACAAGCACACCCAGCAGAACTGCAAGTACACTCTATCAAAAAACTACATCAAATTCAACAAGTACACCAGCTTTCACACCTACAACTTTACCCAGTCCAACAACTGCAAATCCACCTACAGCCATTCCATTTGCAACTGAACCTACAACTACACCCATTCATACAACTATAACTACAATTACAATCATTCCAACAAATAAAACTGGACCTACAAACACATCTATTCCAACAACTACGACACATGCAACTATACCCATTACAACTGCATCTACAACTATACTCATTCCAACTACACCTATAACTACCAAAATTCCAACAACTACCATTACACACATTCCAACTACACCTGCAACTACTCTCATTAAAACTACTACTACACTAATTCCAACTACTACACACATTCCAACTGCAACCACTTATACAACTATTCCCATTCCAACTACACCCAAATCAACAACATCTAAAACTACATTCATTCAAACAACTACTCCTACAAGCACACCCAGTGCAACTAAAAGTACACTTTGGCCAAAAACTACTCAAAATCCAATGAGAACATCAGCATCTACACCTACAACTGCACACAATCCAACAACTATAAATACACATACAATCATTTCAACTACAAATACACCAATTCCTACAAGTACACCCATTCTAACAACTATACCTACAACTACACTCATTACAACAATTACAACTGAACTTACAACTACATCCATTTCAACAAGTTGGACACTGAATACTACATCCATTACAATGCCGACACCTACATTGATTACAAATACTACATGTACAACTGCAAACATTCCAACAACTACACCCATTCCAATTACAAGTACATCTACAACTATACTCATTTCAACCACACCGAAAACTACATCCAATACAAAAACTACAAGTACACCTAGTGCAACTACAACTACACTGTGCCCAACAACTACACAAAATCCAACAAGTACACCAGCAACTACACCAACAAATGCACCCAGTCCACCAGCTACAAATATACCTACAACCTTTATAACTACATCTGAACATACACCCATTCATACAACTACAGCCATTCCTACAACTACAAAAGTAAGTATAGCTAAATCCATTGATTCAAGTACGACACCTACAACTACATCCATTACAACACCCCCAAGTACACTTAGTCCAACTACAACTACACTGTGCCCAACAACTACACAAAATCCAGCAAATACACCAGTGACTACACCTAAAAATACACCCAGTCCAACAAGTACAAATACACCTACAACCATTATAACTACATCTGAACATACACCCATTCCTACAATTGCAGCCATTCCCACAACTACAACTGTAAGTATAACTACAGCCAATGAATCAAGTACGACTCCTATAACTACATCTATTACAACAACTATAAGTACACCTAGTCCAACCACAACTACACTGTACTCAGCATCTACACAAAATCCAACAAGTAGAGCAGCAACTACACCTTCCATTGCACGCAGTCCAACAGCTGCAAACAAGGCTACAAGCATTATAACTACATCTGAACATACACCCATTCTTACAACTACACCCATTCCTACAACTACAACTGTAAGTATAACTACATCCATTGAATCAAGTATGACACTTATAACTACATCCATTACAACACCTACAAGTACGCCTAGTCTAACTACAACTACACTGTGCTCAACCACGACACAAGATCCAAAAAGTACACCAGCAACTACACCTACAAATGCACCCAGTCCAACCACTAGAAATACACCTACAATCATTATAACTACATCTGAACATACACCCATTCCTACAACTACAGCCATCCCTACTACTACAACAGGAAGTGTAACTAGACCCAATGAATCAAGTACGACACCTACAACTACATCCATTACAACACCTATAAGCACACCTATTCAAACTACAACTACACTGTGCCCAACAACTGCTCAAAATCCAACAAGTACAACAGCAACTACACCTACAAATGCACCCAGTCCAACAGCTACAAATACACCTGCAAACATTATATCTACATCTGGACATACACCCATTCCTACAACTGCAGCCATCCCTACTACTACAACTGTAAGTATAACTAGATCCAATGAATCAAGTACCACACCTCAAACTACATCCATTACAATACCCACGAGTACACCTAGTCCAACTACAACTACACTGTGCCCAACTACACAAAATCCAATAAGTACACCAGCAACTACACCTACAAATGCACCCAGTACAACCACTGCAAATACACCTACAATCATTATAACTACATCTGAACATATATCTATTCCTACAACTACAGCCATTCCTACAACTGTAAGTATAACTAGATCCAATGAATCAAGTACTACACCTACAACTACATCCATTACAACACCTATAAGCACACCTATTCAAACTACAACTAGACTGTGCCCAACAACTACACAAAATCCAACAAGTACACCAGCTACTACACCTAGAAATGCACCCAGTCTAACAGCTACAAATACACCTACAAGCATTATAACTACATCTGAACATACACCCATTCTTACAACTACACCCACTCCTACTACAGTCATTCCTACAACTACAACTGTAAGTATAACTACATCCATTGAATCTAGTACAACACTTAAAACTACATCCACTACAACAACACCTACAAGTACGCCTAGTCTAACTACAACTACACTGTGCCCAACCACTACACAAAAACCAAAAAGTACACCAGCAACTACACCTACAAATGCACCCAGTACAACAACTGCAAATACACCTACAACCATAATAACTACACCTGAACATACAGCCATTCCTACAACTACAACGGTAAGTATAACAGCATCCATTGAATCAAGTACTACAACTACATACATTACAACACCTATAAGTACTGCTAATTCAACTACAACTATACAAAATCCAATAAGTACACCAGCTACTACACCTAGAAATGCACCCAGTCCAACAGCTACAAATACACCTACAAGCATTATAGCTACATCTGAACATACACCCATTCCTACGGCTACAACTGTAAGTATATCTACATCCACTGAATCAAGTACGACTCCTATAACTACATCCATTACAACAACACCTACAAGTACACCTAGTCTAACTACAACTACACTGTGCCCAACAACTGCACAAAATCCAGTAAGTACACCAGCTACTACACCTAGACATGCACCCAGTCCAACAGCTACAAATACACCTACAAGCATTATAGCTACATCTGAACATACACCCATTCCTACTACTACAACTGTAAGTATATCTACATCCCCTGAATCAAGTACGACTCCTATAACTACATCCATTACAACAACACCTACAAGTACACCTAGTCTAACTACAACTACACTGTGCCCAACAACTGCACAAAATCCAGTAAGTACACCAGCTACTACACCTAGACATGCACCCAGTCCAACAGCTACAAATACACCTACAAGCATTATAGCTACATCTGAACATACACCCATTCCTACTACTACAACTGTAAGTATATCTACATCCCCTGAATCAAGTACGACTCCTATAACTACATCCATTACAACAACACCTACAAGTACACCTAGTCTAACTACAACTACACTGTGCCCAACAACTGCACAAAATCCAATAAGTACACCAGCTACTACACCTAGACATGCACCCAGTCCAACAGCTACAAATACACCTACAAGCATTATAGCTACATCTGAACATACACCCATTCCTACTACTACAACTGTAAGTATATCTACATCCACTGAATCAAGTACGACTCCTATAACTACATCCATTACAACAACACCTACAAGTACACCTAGTCTAACTACAACTACACTGTGCCCAACAACTGCACAAAATCCATTAAGTACACCAGCTACTACACCTAGACATGCACCCAGTCCAACAGCTACAAATACACCTACAAGCATTATAGCTACATCTGAACATACACCCATTCCTACTACTACAACTGTAAGTATATCTACATCCCCTGAATCAAGTACGACTCCTATAACTACATCCATTACAACAACACCTACAAGTACACCTAGTCTAACTACAACTACACTGTGCCCAACAACTGCACAAAATCCATTAAGTACACCAGCTACTACACCTAGACATGCACCCAGTCCAACAGCTACAAATACACCTACAAGCATTATAGCTACATCTGAACATACACCCATTCCTGCTACTACAACTGTAAGTATATCTACATCCCCTGAATCAAGTACGACTCCTATAACTACATCCATTACAACAATTACAACAACAACTACAAGTACACCTAGCCTAACTACAACTACACTGTGCCCAACAACTGCACAAAATCCAGTAAGTACACCAGCTACTACACCTAGACATGCACCCAGTCCAACAGCTACAAATACACCTACAAGCATTATAGCTACATCTGAACATACACCCATTCCTACTACTACAACTGTAAGTATATCTACATCCCCTGAATCAAGTACGACTCCTATAACTACATCCATTACAACAACACCTACAAGTACACCTAGTCTAACTACAACTACACTGTGCCCAACAACTGCACAAAATCCATTAAGTACACCAGCTACTACACCTAGACATGCACCCAGTCCAACAGCTACAAATACACCTACAAGCATTATAGCTACATCTGAACATACACCCATTCCTACTACTACAACTGTAAGTATATCTACATCCCCTGAATCAAGTACGACTCCTATAACTACATCCATTACAACAATTACAACAACAACTACAAGTACACCTAGCCTAACTACAACTACACTGTGCCCAACAACTGCACAAAATCCAATAAGTACACCCGCTACTACACCTAGAAATGCACCCAGTCCAACACCTACAAATACACCTACAAGCATTATAGCTACATCTGAACATACACCCATTCCTGCTACTACAGCCATTCCTACAACTACAACTGTAAGTATATCTACATCCACTGAATCAAGCATGACTCCTATAACTACATCCATTACAACACCTATAAGCACACCTATTCAAACTACAACTACACTGTGCCCAACAACTACACAAAATCCAACAAGTACACCAGCAACTATACCTACAAATGCACCCAGTCCAACATCTACCACAACAGAAAAAAAATATCTATCAATACCCGAACACATAATGTCTACTACCACTAAAACTACAACTACACTCAGTCATCTAAAAAGTACAAGTATAACTAAAATTCTAACTCTACCAATAGTACAAAGCAAAATAACCACCAAAGCTGTAACTATATGTATGGAAAACACAACTGCGAGTGATCATGGACTTTCTGCAGACGGACATAAACATACAAAAGACAAATGTACTATCCAAGTTCACACCAAACAGCAGGAATTGACTAGTGAACAAGACCAAAACAACAACCAATGCCCCCCTATAACACTGCACTCCAACTCTCCCTGCCTGACTAGTGGACCACTATATAACCTCCAACAGAAGTTTGTGGACATCGCGAAGAAAACAATGGAGGATATAATAACTGCAATACATGAAGCTAATAAGAAGAGTTGTCAACCATGGTAGACCGAAAATCAATCACATAAAGTCAAGAGACAAATCAAACAATATAACAAATTGTATCCACTGTAACTGCATAAAATACAAAAGTAAGATAATAAACAATACAAATCTTTATATTGTACTGTATGTGGTTAAAACATAGGATCACAAAGAAATACAGACAAATATGGACAGTCAAGCAAGTATATGTATATACACAAAGCTACTATAGATTACATTTGGGAACTACAGTGGGTACGGAAAGTATTCAGGCCCCTTTACATTTTTCACTCTTTGTTTCATTGCAGCCATTTGGTAAATTCAAAAAAGTTCATTTTTTTCTCATTAATGTACACTCTGCACCCCATCTTGCCTGAAAAAAACAGAAATGTAGAAATTTTTGCAAATTTATTAAAAAAGAAAAACTGAAATATCCCATGGTCTTAAGTATTCAGACCCTTTTCTCAGACACTCATATGTAAGTCCCATGCTGTCCATTTCGTTGTGATCCTCCTTGAGATGGTTCTACTCCTTCATTGGAGCCCAGCTGTTTGTAATTAAACTGATAGGACTTGATTTGTAAAGGCGCACACCTGTCTATATAAGAGCTCACAGTGCATGTCAGACCAAATGAGAATCATGAGGCCAAAGGAAATGGCCAAGGAGGTCAGAGACAAAATTGTGGCAAGGCACAAATCTGGCCAATGTTACAAATTAATTCCTGCAGTACTCAAGGTTCCTAAGAACACAAAGGCCTCTATAATTCTTAAATGGAAGAAGGTTGGGACCACCAGAAGTCTTCCTAGACCTGGCCGTCCAGCCAAACAGAGCAATCGTGGGGGAAGAGCCTTGGTGACAGAGGTAAAGAAGAACCCCAAGATCACTGTGGCTGAGCTCCACAGATGCAGTAGGGAGATGGGAGAAAGTCCCACAAAGTAAACTATCACTACAGCCTCCACCAGTCTGGCCTTTATGGCAGAGTGGCCCGACGGAAGCCTCTCCTCAGTGCCAGACATATGAAAGCCCGCACAGAGTTTGCTAAAAAACACATGAAGGACTCCCAGACTATGAGAAATAAGATTCTCTGGTCTGATGAGATGAAGATAGAACTTTTTGGTGATAATTCTGAGTGGTATGTGTGGAGAAAACCAGGCACTTCTCATCACCTGCCCAGTACAATCCTCACAGTGAAACATGGTGGTGGCAGCATCATGCTATGTGGGTGTTATTCAGCTGCAGGGACAGGACGACTGGTGGCAATTGAAGGAAACATGAATGCAGTCAAGTACAGAGATATCCTGGATGAAAACCTCTTCCAGAGAGCTCTGTATCTCAGACTTGGCTGAAGGTTCGCCTTCCAACAAGACATTGTTCTGGCTTCAGAAAAACTCTATGACCATTCCTGACTGGCCCAGCCAGAGTCCTGACCTAAACTCAACTGAGCATCTCTGGAGAGACCTGAAAATGGCTGTCCACCAACGTTCACCATCCAACTGACGGAACTGGAGAGGATCTGCAAGGAAGAATGGCAGAGGATCCCCAAATCCAGGGGTGAAAAACTTGTGGCATCATTCCCAAGAAGACTCATGGCTGTACTAGCTCAAAAGGTGCTTCTACTTAATACAGAGCAAAGGGGCTGAATACTTATGACCATGTGAGTTTTCAGTTTATCTTTGTTAATAAATTTGCAAAAATTTCTACATTTCTGTTTTTTTTAGTCAAGATGGGGTGCAGAGTGTACATTAATGAGAAAAAAATGAACTTTATAGAATTTACTAGAGTTGAGCGACTTTTGTTTTTTTAGGGTCGAGTTTCGTTTCGTGAAACCCGACTTTTCCAAAGGTCGGGTCGAGCAAGATCGGCCGATTATAGGGAAAAGTTGGGGTCGTCCCGAAACACGAAACCCAATGTAAGTCAATGGGGAATAAAAGTCGGCAGTGAGAGGAGGACAGGAAACACACCTACAGTGCCCATTTGAATGCCAAAAGCATCAATTCTTCTTACTTAAGCTTGTCAACCTTAATTAACTTCATAATTAGTGTTGAGCGATACCGTTCGATACCCAAAAATACCGTATCGGATGGTATCGCCCGATACGAAAAAAATATCGGGTATCGCCGATTCCGAAACCGGAAGTCCCATTCAAGTCAATGGGACTTCCGGTATCGGAATTTAAAAAAGCCCTTTATTTCCTTGTTGGCTAATTCTACATAATTGAAAACAAATAAGAATCATGTAGAATGTATTGTGGGAGGTGGAGGAGACATTAAAAGCATAGTGGTTTATTCAAATCACATGGCATAGCATTAATTCCAATTTTTTTTTTCAGTACGTTCGGAGGTAAAAAGATATTGACTATGTTAACCTTTTTTATATTTTGTCAGATATGTATGTTTCACAACTTCCATGCTCTTCACGTTCTTTTGTACTTCTCCCACACTTTCTCCTTCATGATCCGCAGCAGTAGCATTTTTTTCATCAACTTTTTCTTCACCTTATTCATCTTCTTTTTCTTCATCTTCTTCCCATTAATTTTTTTTTCCATTCTTCATATTCTTCTTATTCAGCTATTATCAATTTTAATATGCTATTTCTTCATCTTCTTCCTATTCTTCTTTGTCTTCATTTTCTTATGGTGACAGGCAATCCTGTAGTACTTGTCTATAAAAGTTATAAGATTACACCTTACGATCTGCCTGTCACTAAAGATTTACAACAGGATTTGTCCACGTTCAGTTTGGCCTGCAGCAGCAGGCATTTTCCAGGGGCACCACGAGGAGGAACGGACTCACCCCCATTTACTGCTTAGTCTTCTTCTGCTTATAATTTTGATTTCTTCTATGCTGATTTTTAGTCTTATGCTTAATGTTCTTCTGCTTTCTGTTCTTCTGCTTTTGCTTCTTCTGCTTCTTGTTCTTCTGTCTTTTGTTCTGTATCTTGGTGGTTGTCTTCATGTTCTTTGTCCTCTTGGTCTTATTATTTAGGGTCATATTTCTGGTCTTCTTTGGTGTGGTCTTCAGGGTCGTCGTCATCAGGGTCGTCGTCATGGAGATCAATAAGGATTACCAAAGACAATTTCAAAAAGCTTGATCTTGGAAATGTAGCAGAAGGTACAAGAAGGCTGAGAAACTGGCGAGAACCAGCAGACAGTGCTGGCACCCGGATGGGTAGCAGAAGGAACAAGAGCCAATGGCACTACCGAGGACCAACTGACGGTGCTGGACCACGGTTACTAAGCAGAAGGTACCTGTGCTAAAAAGCACTACCAAGGACCAGCTGACGGTGCTGGACCTCGGATACCAAGATGGAGGCACCTAGGCCAAAGGCTGTAGCGAGAACCAGCAGACAGTGCTGGCACCCGGATGGGTAGCAGAAGGAACAAGAGCCAATGGCACTACCGAGGACCAACTGACGGTGCTGGACCACGGTTACTAGGCAGAAGGTACCTGTGCTAAAAAGCACTACCAAGGACCAGCTGACGGTGCTGGACTTCGGATACCGAGATGGAGGCACCTAGGCCAAAGGCTCTGGCGAGAACCAGCAGACAGTGCTGGAACCCGGGTGGGTAGCAGAAGGTACCCATTCAAAGCAAAGTAGCCAGGCCGCAAGCCGGCCGCAGTTACCGAAACCCACAGTCCTACAGGGGGTCCATGTTCCATTGGCACTACGGATCCAGCCTTCAGTGCCAGTTCCCGCAGCCCACATAGGAGTCACCTAAACTGCAGGCACCGTAGAGTCGGCTAACCCGGCCGCAAGACGACAGGACAACGGATGGGTGGCATAGTGACCTTGAAACTACCCGGAAACAGCAGGCGTGCTGAAAACAGGCTGGGCAACAGGGAGTACCCGTGCCAAAGACACTGCCGAGAACCAGCTGACGGTGCTGGAACCCAGATGGGTAGCAAAAGCTACAAGAGCCAATGGCACTACCGAGGAACAGCTGACGGTGCTGGACCACGGTTACTAGGCAGAAGGTACCTGTGCTAAAAAGCACTACCAAGGACCAGCTGACGGTGCTGGACTTCGGATACCGAGATGGAGGCACCTAGGCCAAAGGCTCTGGCGAGAACCAGCAGACAGTGCTGGAACCCGGGTGGGTAGCAGAAGGTACCCATTCAAAGCAAAGTAGCCAGGCCGCAAGCCGGCCGCAGTTACCGAAACCCACAGTCCTACAGGGGGTCCATGTCCCATTGGCACTACGGATCCAGCCTTCAGTGCCAGTTCCCGCAGCCCACATAGGAGTCACCTAAACTGCAGGCACCGTAGAGTCGGCTAACCCGGCCGCAAGACGACAGGACAACGGATGGGTGGCATAGTGACCTTGACACTACCCGGAAACAGCAGGCGTGCTGAAAACAGGCTGGGCAACAGGGAGTACCCGTGCCAAAGACACTGCCGAGCACCAACTGGCGTTGTTGGAGCCCAGGGACAATCATGGTGTAGGCCGAGGCCTACTTGGTGGTAGTTTTAGATTGTTTGTAGGCTACAACAGACTGTCAACGTGCTCCAATTAGGCATCTGTCTCCACTCTGTTTCCAGGATTTCACGTGACCACCAACACCGCCAGTTTATGCGTACAGTAGCCGTCTGCCCAATCCACACGTGTTCCAGTGTTACTGGTGTTCTGTAATGTCAGCAGATCCCCTGATGTTTGTCTGCCAATGTCTCCTGCTCTGTCCACATTCCCACCACTTGCAGTGGGAAGGTGGACAGCGCAGGAGACAGTGACACACATTGGGGGATCAGCTCACGTTACAGAACACCAGTAACACAGGAACACGTGTGGAATGCGTGGACGGCAACTGTGAGCAGGAACTGGCGGTGTTGGAGGTCAGGGGAAATACTAGAGACAGAGTGGAGACAGAGGCCAAATCAGAGAATGTTTAAATCTGAAGTAGTTACAATTTGGAGGCAGCAGCAGTTTGCCCTCCACACAGCAGGGGATCAGCTGACGTTACCGAACCCCACTTTCACATGAACGAGTGTGTTTTTCTGTGTGGACAGCACTTCCGAGCACCAACTCGCGTTGTTGGAACCCAGGGACAATCAGGGTGCAGGCTGAGGCCTACTAGGAGCCAGGTGTAAAGCTGAGGTATTTTGACTTTGGAGGGAGCAGGACACTTTGCCATACACACAGCAGGGGATCAGCCGACGTTACCGACCCCCACTTTCACATGAACAAGTGTGTTTTTCTGTGTGGACAGCACTTCCGAGCACCAACTAGCGTTGTTGGAGCCCAGGGAGAATTATGGTGTAGGCCGAGGCCTACTAGGAGCCAGGTGTAAAGCTGTGGTATTTTGAATTTGGAGGGAGCAGGACACTTTGCCCTCCACACAGCAGGGGATCAGCCGACGTTACCGAACCCCACTTTCACATGAACAAGTGTGTTTTTCTGTGTGGACAGCACTTCCGAGCAACAACTAGCGTTGTTGGAGCCCAGGGACAATCAGGGTGCAGGCCGAGGCCTACTAGGAGCTAGGTGTAAAGCTGAGGTATTTTGACTTTGGAGGGAGCAAGACACTTTGCCATACACACAGCAGGGGATCAGCCGACGTTACCGACCCCCACTTTCACATGAACAAGTGTGTTTTTCTGTGTGGACAGCACTTCCGAGCACCAGCTAGCGTTGTTGGAGCCCAGGGAGAATTATGGTGTAGGCCGAGGCCTACTAGGAGCCAGGTGTAAAGCTGTGGTATTTTGAATTTGGAGGCAGCAGCAGTTTGCCCTCCACACAGCAGGGGATCAGCTGACGTTACCGAACCCCACTTTCACATGAACGAGTGTGTTTTTCTGTGTGGACAGCACTTCCGAGCAAAAACTAGCGTTGTTGGAGCCTAGGGACAATCAAGGTGCAGGCCGAGGCCTACTAGGAGCCAGGTGTAAAGCTGTGGTATTTTGAATTTGGAGGCAGCAGCAGTTTGCCCTCCACACAGCAGGGGATCAGCTGACGTTACCGAACCCCACTTTCACATGAACGAGTGTGTTTTTCTGTGTGGACAGCACTTCTGAGCACCAACTAGCATTGCTGGAGCCCAGGGACAATCAGGGTGCAGGCCGAGGCCTACTAGGAGCCAGGTGTAAAGCTGTGGTATTTTGAATTTGGAGGCAGCAGCATTTTGCCCTCCACACAGCAGGGGATCAGCTGACGTTACCGAACCCCACTTTCACATGAACGAGTGTGTTTTTCTGTGTGGACAGCACTTCCGAGCACCAACTAGCATTGTTGGAGCCCAGGGACAATCAGGGTGCAGGCCGAGGCCTACTAGGAGCCAGGTGTAAAGCTGTGGTATTTTGAATTTGGAGGCAGCAGCAGTTTGCCCTCCACACAGCAGGGGATCAGCTGACGTTACCGAACCCCACTTTCACATGAACGAGTGTGTTTTTCTGTGTGGACAGCACTTCCGAGCACCAACTAGCGTTGTTGGAGCCCAGGGACAATCAGGGTGCAGGCCGAGGCCTACTAGGAGCCAGGTGTAAAGGTGAGGTATTTTGACTTTGGAGGGAGCAGGACACTTTGCCATACACACAGCAGGGGATCAGCCGACGTTACCAACCCCCACTTTCACATGAACAAGTGTGCTTTTCTGTGTGGACAGCACTTCCGAGCAACAACTGACGATGTTGGAGCCCAGGGATAGTCATTTTGTAGGCTGAGGCCTACTTGGAGGCAGTTTAAGATCAGACGTTGTTTGAATTTGGAGGCAGCAGCAGTTTGCCCTCCACACAGCAGGGGATCAGCTGACGTTACTGACCCCCACTTTCACATGAACAAGTGTTTTTTTCTGTGTGGACAGCACTTCCGAGCACCAACTAGCGTTGTTGGAGCCCAGGGAGAACCAGGGTGCAGGCCGAGGCCTACTTGGTGGCAGTTTTTGATTGTTTGTAGGCTACAACAGGCTGTCAACGTGCTCCAATTAGGCATCTGTCTCCACTCTGTTTCCAGGATTTCACGTGACCACCAACACCGCCAGTTTATGCGTACAGCAGCAGTCTGCCCAATCCACACGTGTTCCTGGGTTACTGGGGTTCTGTAATGTCAGCAGATCCCCTGATGTGTGTCTGCCACTGTCTCCTGCTCTGTCCACCTTCCCACCGCTTGCAGTGGGAAGGTGGACAGCGCAGGAGACAGTGGCAGACACATATCGGGGGATCTGCTGACATTACAGAACCCCAGTAACACAGGAACACGTGTGGAATGCGTGGACAGCAACTGTGAGCAGGAACTGGTGGTGTTGGAGGTCGGGGAAATACTAGAGACAGAGTGGAGACAGAGGCCAAATCAGAGAATGTTTAAATCTGAAGTAGTTACAATTTGGAGGCAGCAGCAGTTTGCCCTCCACACAGCAGGGGATCAGCTGACGTTACCGAACCCCACTTTCACATGAACGAGTGTGTTTTTCTGTGTGGACAGCACTTCCGAGCACCAACTGGCGTTGTTGGAGCCCAGGGACAATCAGGGTGCAGGCCGAGGCCTACTAGGAGCCAGGTGTAAATCTGAGGTTGTTTGACTGTGGAGGGAGCAGGACACTTTGCCATACACACAGCAGGGGATCAGCTGACGTTACCGAACCCCACTTACACATGAGCGAGTGTTTTGTCTGTGCGGACAGCACTTCTGAGCAACAACGGGCGTTGCTGTAGCCCAGGGAAAATCAGGTAGTAGGCCGAGGCCTACTTGGTGGCAGTTTGCGATTGTTTCTAGACTACTACTAACTGTCAACGTACTCCAATTAGGCCTCTGTCTTCACTCTGTTTCGAGTATTTCCTCTGGCTTCCAACCACGCCAGTTGCTGGTCTGAAATGCCGTCTGCACAACCCACACTTGTTCCTGTGTTACTGGGGTTCTGTAACACCAGCTTCTCCCTAGAGGTGAGTCAGGCAATGTCTCCTGCTCTGTCCACATTTCCACTCCAAGTAGTGGGAATGTAGACAAAGCAGGAGACATTGCCGTGCTCACCTCTGGAGATGAGCAGATGTTACAGGACCCAGGTACCACAGGAACAAGTGTGGATTGTGCAGACGGCACTTGAGAGCAGAAACAGGCGGTATTGTAGGCCGGAGGAAATACTCAAAACAGAGTGGAGACAGAGGGCAAATCAGAGAACATATTAAATCAGAGGTAGTCAGAAGTTGTAGGCAGCAGGAGAGTTTGCCGTACACACAGCAGGGGATCAGCTGACGTTACCGAACCCCACTTACACATGAGCGAGTGTTTTGTCTGTGTGGACAGCACTTCTGAGCAACAACGGGCGTTGCTGTAGCCCAGGAAATAAAGTTCAGGTCATAGAAACATGAACACAACAGGAGACCTGGATCCTGTTGCCAGCCAATTATTTATTCTGGAAGAGGACTGGCAAATTCAGGTGAGATCCAGGCCTTGTTCATTTTCACAAAAGTAAGCCGGTCAACATTATCGGCGGATAGTCGCGTGCGATGGTCTGTTACCACACCACCTGCAGCACTAAAGACACGTTCCGATAATACACTGGCAGCAGGGCAAGCCAGCACCTCCAATGCATACTGGCTAAGCTCTGGCCATGTATCCAGCTTAGAGACCCAATACTTGAACGGGGATGAGCAGTCTGGGAGTACACTAACAGGGCAAGACATGTAGTCTGTCACCATCTGACGGAAACGTTGCCTCCTGCTGACTGGAGCCGTCTGTGATGGTGTAGCCGTTTGTGGCGGTCCCACCAAACTTTTCCACATTTGGGCCATACTGGCCTTGCCTTGTCCTGCGGCACTGCCTCTGCTACCTCTTTGTGCAGAGCTTCCTCCTCTGCCTCTACCCACATGGCTGCTTTGAAAAGCACTACCAGCAACACTTGTGGGGGGAATGGAGAACATGATGGCCTGCACAAGTGTTTCTTGGTACTCCCGCATTTTTCGCTCCCGGTTCAACTGTGGTATGAGGCTTTGTAAGTTGTCCCAGTAGCGAGGATCTAGGAGGGTGTACACCCAATAATCAGCCGTGTGGAGAATGTTGGCGATGCGGCGGTCATTTAACAAGCACTGCAGCATGAAATCAACCATGTACTGCAGACTGCCAACTGGACCGGAAACGCTGTCCCCAGCTTGAGGCAGCATCTCTGCCTGCTCAGCATCACCCCACCCTCGCTGTACACACTGACTACTAGAGCCTTGTGTACCTCCCTCCTCTGGAGAGATGTGTTCCTCCTCCTCCATTGACTCCTCGTCATCCTCCTCACTAAGTGTCCCCTGCCTGGGCCTTTGTGTGGATGCACGTTGCGCAGCAGATGGCATTTCTGACTGCTCATCCTCGACCTCTTCAAAAACCTCCTCACTTAGTGCTTGTAAGGTTTTTTGAAGCAGACAGATGAGGGGGACAGTCATGCTGATTAGTGCATCATCTGCACTGGCCATCCGCGTGGAGTCATCGAAGGCACGCAAAACTTGGCAGATGTCCCTCATAGTGGCCCACTCAGTGGTGGTGAAGTGTGTCCGGCGCACAGTGCGACTTGTTTGCGCCTGATGCAGCTGGTACTCCATTACTGCTGCCTGCTGCTCACACAACCGCTCCAACATATGTAACGTTGAATTCCACCTGGTGGGGAGGTCACATATGATGCGATGTTCTGGCAGGCGGAATCGGCGTTGCAGAGATGCAATGCGCGATCTTGCCATGCTGGAACGCCGCAAGTGAGCACACTCTAGGCGAACCTTGTGCAGCAGTGCATCAAGATCCGGATAGTCCCTCAGAAAGCTCTGCACGACCAAATTGAGCACGTGTGCCAGACATGGTATGTGAGTGAGGTTGCCTAGGCCCAGAGCTGCCACTAGATTTCGGCCATTGTCACTCACTACCAAACCTGGCTGGGGATTCGCTGGCACAAACCACACATCGCTCTCCTGCTTGATGGCATTCCAGAGCTCCTGTGCTGTGTGGCTCCGATTCCCCAAAGAAATTAATTTAAGGACGGTCTGTTGACGTTTGACCACACCTGTGCTCATATCTGGCCTAACAGGCTCACGCAGTGCTGATTCCGAGGAACTAGAGTAGGAGGAGGACTCAATATGTACAGACTGCATTCCTGCAATCATTGGAGTTGGCAGAATACGTACAGAGCCACTCTCCAGATCTGTACCCGCCTCCACAACATTGACCCGATGGGCAGTGAGGGAAAGGTATCGACCCTGTCCATGGCTACTGGTCCACGCATCGGTGGTCAGGTGGACCTTGCTACTGACGGCATTTAGTAGCGCATTTTTAATTTTTCCCTCCACATGCTTTTGCAGGGCAGGGACAGCTTGCCTGCTGAAATAAAAGCGGCTGGGCACATTGTATTGTGGAACTGCCAATGACAAAGTTCCGGAAGGTGTCAGTCTCCACCAGCCTGAATGACAGCATCTCAAGGGCCAGTAGATTGGCAATGCCGGCATTCAGAGCCAGTGCTCGGGGATGGTTTGCCGAGTATGGCCGCTTTTTCTCCCATGCCTGTGCTACCGATTGCTGGTGAGTAGAGTTGAGCGACTTTTGTTTTTTTAGGGTCGAATTTCGTTTCGTGAAACCCGACTTTTCCAAAAGTCGGGTCGAGCAAGATCGTCCGATTATAGGGAAAAGTCGGGGTCGTCCCGAAACCAAATGTAAGTCAAAGGGGAATAAAAGTCGGCAGTGAGAGGAGGACAGGAAACACACCTACAGTGCCCATTTGAATGCCAAAAGCATCAATTCTTCTTACTTAAGCTTGTCAACCTTAATTAACTTCATAATACAAGTTACGCACTGAAAAATGGGGGTTATTTGGCTAAAGTTGTGGGGGGGAGGGCTGGCTCCAGGTTTTCATGTGCCCTGTGCGAAAGAGCGCCCCTTTAACACATACCACAACTCATCATGCTCCGATACGGCAGAGAAATAGCGGTATAGTACAATGAAAAATACCTCACTTTTTACATCTCATGACGAGGCCCATCTATTTCTCCATACAGAATCATTGGTCCCATATAATGTTTGAAACAGTATATGATGAGCTCCACATAATGCTACAGTATATGTTGGTCCCCATGGATGAAGCTCCACTGTCTTATGGGCCCAAATAATGCTCAAAACATAATGGACCCCATTTCTAATGCTCTAGTGTATAATGGGCCCTGTAAATGCTGCTCCAGTGTCTGATGTCCACCTTTGGAATGTTCCAGTGTATGGTGGGCCCCATCTATCATTCTCCAGAGTATAGTGCTCCCCAAAAATTGCTGTCCCAACATTGAAAACAATGAAATAAGTCTCCTCGCTAGGGAATCCCTGTACTAGTCTGGACTCCTCGTCGTCCCCATCTTCCATCTCACTGCACAGTATTTCAATCTTGCAAGTGCTGTGATACTGAGCAAGCAGGGGGGGGCCCACTCGTTGGCGACGGCACTGGCACAGGGCCCCTGATAGTATGGTGGTGTGTCTGATGGCGGGTGGGCCGAACCTGCACTTTCATCTGCAGCTTCCTCTTTGTCACCGTGTAAGATGGAACTGTATATGGGAAGGGTAACCTGAGTTTCCTCAGGGTCAGATTCAGGCCGTGTAGCGTGCGAGGGGAATGTAGTGGTCTGGGTCAATGTACCAGCAGATTCATCGAGCAGTGGCTGGGCATCAGTGCACTTGTGTCGCCCCCAGGAGTACGGTCGCCACAGTGGCATTACCTTCCTCCTAGGGAGTGTGATGTCATGCTTGGGAGCAACGAAGGATCTCTCTAGCAGGTTAACTGATTGGGCGGCGTTATTCCCACGAGTCATGACCCTCCAAACAGCGTTCATGAAGGCAAAGTGTTTGTTTTACGTGGGCAGTATGGTTGCAAAGCTGAACCTTAAAGGAATGTCCAGAAGGGCACCACCAGGAGTGGAGCCTACGGTTTAATTCGACTCCACCTGGGAAACCTCAACCATGCAAGCTACAGAAAAGATGCACACATTGCAAGCTTAATTCCGTTAACGAACGAGACTCCGTCATGCCCAGCGGTCCGAGTCCGGCTTACTAGAGGGACACGTGAGGCTCTGGCACATGAGATTGGCCAATAACTGGTGGGTCATGCCCTTACATGTCCGTGGCTGCATGTGCGCTACACTGAAAAGGCCAGCGTTTGTCGCTTACAGGTGAAGATAACCCGCTGAACAACGTTAGTGATGGGGATCTGTGATTACAATTATTACCCGCGAATGATGATTTCCCAGTAAGTGCAGGTCAACCGCAGTTCCGGAATTAGGCCTAACCGTCATTCCTGAAAAAATGAAAAACTTACGTGTGCAAACCACAGGTGCTGTAGCTTGCTTAACAGCTCGCCAGCCGTTCTCAGGCCCAGTATGGATTACACGTGATTGCACAAAGGTGAGAAAGGGTACCGTATCCCCAGATAACATGTATGGATAGCGTACACATTCAAAATATATGTCTATACATCAGGAGGCAGGCTCAGACGGTGTTAGGCCCAGTATGGATTACACGTGATTGCACAAAGGTGAGAAAGGGTACCGTATCCCCAGATAACATGTATGGATAGCGTACACATTCAAAATATATGTCTATACATCAGGAGGCAGGCTTAGACGGTGTTAGGCCCAGTATGGCTTGCACGTGATTGCACAAAGGTGAGAAAGGGTACCGCATCCGCAGATAACATGTATGGATAGCGTACACATTCAAAATATATGTCTATACATCAGGAGGCAGGCTCAGACGGTGTTAGGCCCAGTATGGCTTGCACGTGATTGCACGAAGGTGAGAAAGGGTACGGTATCCCCGGATAACATGTATGGATAGCGTACACATTCAAAATATATGTCTATACATCAGGAGGCAGGCTCAGACGGTATAGGCCCAGTATGGATTACACGTGATTGCACAAAGGTGAGAAAGGGTACCGTATCCCCGGATAACATGTATGGATAGCGTACACATTCAAAATACATGTCTATACATCAGGAGGCAGGCTCAGACGGTGTCAGGCACAGTATGGATTTGACGGCCCAGACTACACAGCGGAGGAGCAGGGAGAGGTAAAGATTGCAAATGCTGGGGCCCTGCCCAAGCAAGGGGGGCCCACTCGTGGGCGTCGGTACTGGCACTGGGCCCCTCATAGTACAGCGGTGTGTCTGACGGCGGGTGTGCACCACCACCGTCAGAGACACTTGATTGCACTATGAGGGACCCTGTGCCAGTGCCCGCGCCCAAGAGTCAGCCTACCCACCTGTCCAGGGTAACGGCACTCGCACGGTGTCGTGCGCTAGGTGATGACCCCGGCCATGGGGGGGGGAGGCAGCACAGTTAGGGAGTTTTAGAAAGTGGCATATGTTGATGTTGGACATTCAGCTGATGCAAAAGGCGAAATAGGTCAAGTCCCAGGAAGAGGTGGACCAAAGCAAGCCATTTTTCTGTCACCCTATGTGTCATCAGGGGAAGGTGGGACAAAATCCTTGGAAACCCATGCATGGTTCATTTTAATGAAGGATAGATCATCCACATTTTGGGTTGACAGACGGGTCCTTTTTTCTGTCAGGATTGATCCAGCTGCACTGAAGACTCTTTCCGATAGCACACTTGCAGCTGGGCAAGCGAGCTCCTGTAAGGCATATTGTGCCAATTCAGGCCAGGTGTCCAGTTTAGCGGCCCAATAGTCAAAGGGGAATGACCTGTGTGGGAGAACATCAATATGGGAGGAAAAATAGTTTGTAACCATAGTTGACAACTGCTGTCTCCTGTCACTTTCCATCGATGCAGTATTACCAGTTGTGTGAGTGGTACTTGAAAAATCAGTCCACAACATTGTCATGAAACCCCTGTCTCAAACGCCACTCCTGCTGTGTGCACCATGAACACCTCTGCCAAGCTGCCCCGGCCCGTACGGCTCGTGTGAGAACCATCATCGCTGCTGTGTGCTGGGAATACCTCAAGCAACCGATTTACCAGAGTTGCTTGTTTATTAGCCAATATTAGGTCAAGGTTCTCCTGTGGCATGATGTTTTGTAATTTGCCTTTATTGCGTGGATCCAGGATGCTGGCCAACCAGTAGTCGTCATCGTTCATCATTTTGGCAATGCGGGGGTCCCTTTTTAGGATCTGCAAGGCATAATCTGACATGTGGGCCAATGTTCCCGGTGTCAATTATGCACTGTGAATGCTGGGTGGAGGAGCACTTTCTGGCAAATCCACATCCCTCCAGTCACGCACAAACCCTGTACCAGACCTTGCCACGCCAACATTTTCACTTGCCCCACGAGATGCATCCTCCTCCCCTAAGTAATCATCCCCATCATCATCCTCCTCCTCCTCTTCTTCCTCCACCTCGTCCAGGAGAGGTCCCTGAGCAGACAATGGCTGAATGTCATCAAGGATTCCCTCCTCGTCAACATTGGCTGCAGACGCCTGCTCCTTAAGGTGCGTCAAAGTTTGCATGAGCAGACGCATAAGTGGGATGCTCATGCTTAGGATGGCGTCGTCTGCGCTTACCAGCCGTGTGCATTCCTCAAAACACTGAAGGACTTTACAGAGGTCTTTCAGCTTCGACCACTGCACACCTGTCAACTCCATGTCTGCTCTCAAAGTGCCTGGCCGTGTATCCTCCCACAAATGCATTATGGCCTGCCTCTGCTCGCACAGCCGCTCCACCATGTGCAGGGTGGAGTTCCACCTTGTTGCAATGTCGATAATGAGGCAGTGGTTGGGAAGGTGGAGCAATCGCTGCAGCTTCTGCATACGAACGGAGTGTACAGGCGACCGGCGGATGTGCGCGCACAGTCTTCGCACCTTCTGGAGCAGGGCTGTTAACTCCGGATAATTTTTGAGGAAGCACTGCACCACCAGGTTCAAGGTGTGAGCCAAGCAAGGTATGTGGCTGAGTTTTGAAAGGGCTATGGCTGCCACAAAATTACGGCCGTTATCACTAACTACCTTGCCTGCCTCAAGATGTAAACTGCCCAGCCATGACTCAGTTTGTCGCTTCAAGTACTCGGCCAGCACCTCGGCGGTGTGTCTGTCGCCCAAACACATCATGTGCAACACAGCCTGCTGACGCTTTCCACTAGCTGCTCGATAGGGGGACACCTCGTGTGCAACAGTGGCAGCTGCAGATGGAGTGCTTGTACGACTGCGCTCTGTGGACGAGCTTTCGCTTCTGGAGGAGGAGGAGGAGGAGGGTCGAACGCCTACACCCAACTGTTTCCTATACCGTGGGCTAGGCAGCACTGTCCCACCACCGCTGTCCCCTGTGGACCCTGCATCCACCACATTAACCCAGTGCGCAGTGATGGACACGTAACGGCCCTGGCCATGCCGACTGGACCATGCATCAGTTGTGAGGTGCACCTTTCCACTCACTGACTGCTTGAGTGCATGGACAATGCGGTCTTTTACATGATGGTGGAGGGCTGGGATGGCTTTGCGAGAGAAGAAGTGGCGACTGGGTAGGTCATAGCGTGGTACTGCATAGGCCATGAGTTCGCGGAAAGCTGCGCTTTAGACCAACCAATAGGGCATCATCTCAAACGAGATTAGTTTGGCAATGTGGGCGTTCAAACCCAGTGTACGCGGATGAGAGACTGAGTACTTTCTTGACCTACTCATAGTGTCTGGGAGGGTGAGCTGGACTTGAGAGCTGCATATGGTGGAAGTAGCGGTGGACAGGGCGGACTGAGAGAGGGTTGATGATGGTGATGGAGTTGGTGTTCTTTCTGATGGCCTAGAATCAGTCTTTTGTTGATATAACAGTGGATTTCCTGACTGCTGTGGCCTTGCAACGACACCTCAACATTTGCTGCTGTGCTAACTGGTGGGCTTACAGTGGGGGAAACAATGTAGCGTTGCTGACTACCTTCTTTGTGATCAGTTGCACATGTGGCACTTGAGGTTTGGTGTTGTGTCCACGCTTGCAAGTGCATGCTGGTTAAATGTCTAAGCATGCAACTGGTATTGAAATTTTTCAGATTTTTCCCTCGGCTAAAGGTCTTTGCGCACTTCTTACAGATAACCTTGGCCTGATCATGAGGATTTTGTTCAAAAAAGTGCCACACTGCACTCTTCCTACTTTGGCAGACATTTTGCGGCCTAGCACGCTGTGATGTTTTGACCCTCTGGACAAGCTGTCCAGCAACTCTTTTGATTTTTGGAACCTGTCTTTGGAGTGCTCCGGGCCTGCCAGATAACAGCTGTTGCGATGTCGATGTCTGCTGTGGATGCTCCTCATCTGAGCTATTGGAAGCAGCACCCTCTTCCCCCAATGAATGCCAATCTGGGTCAACAACTGGGTCATCCATCACCTCCTCTTCAATGTCATGTGCACCTTCCTCTGTGGCACCGTGTATGGTGGTATAGTGTGCGGGAAGGGGCACCTGAGTCTCATCAGGGTCAGAATCTGGCTCTGTAAACTGCGAGGACAATGTAGTGCTCTGAGTGAATATACCAGCAGAATCATCCATCAGCGGCTGTGCATCAGTGCACTCCATGTCAGATTCATCTTGGCCTGGGTAATTCACCATTTCACTTGATAATCCAGGCATGGTATGTGAAAACAGCTCCATGGAGTAATCAGTAGTATGGCCTGCATCATCCTTCAATCTTGGTTGGGGTGAAGGACACAAGGAAAGGTGTGGTTCATGAACATGAGCCTCCAATGACGACTCAGTGCTTTTACTTTTTACAACTTCAGAAGAGGAGGCGATAGAGCTGGAGGCTGAGTCAGCAATGTAAGACAAAACTTTTTCCTGATGCTCTGGCTTTAAAAGCGGTTTGCCAACTCCTAGAAAACTAAGCCTTCGAAGCCTTATGGAGCCAGACGATGACGCAGGCTCAACACCTCCTGCATTCGGTCCTATTTTGCTCTTGCCACTACCATCAGATCCACCACCAACACCATCATTACCAGCTGCCAACCTCCGCCCAATTCCACGGCCTTTTCCACCAGCCTTCCTCATTTTTTGTAGAAATGTAGACAAAATCCAACAAACTATATAGTAATGTGAAACAAGGTAGAAGGTGTCTATAGGACAGGGGAGATTTTGAAATTCTGCACACACTTGTGGACACTGGACACTTATGGATTGTGTGAGGCCCACTGAATATCAGAGCGCTATGTCACAGGCTCGATGGCACAGGTGTGAAAAAAGTGACTACAGGATAAGGGAGATTTTGAATTTCTGCACACACTAGTGGACACTGGACACTTATGGATTATGTGAGGCCCAATGAATATCTGAGCGCTATGTCACAGGCAGAAATTGGCTAGTGTATCACAAACTACAAGGTGTATGTATAATTGGGCAGAATAGGAATCTCCCTAGAGTGTAGGTCTGTAAGAACGGAACAAGTCCTCCACTTATCCTTCCACAGTGACACACAGATGGCTTCACTGTGGCCGTGATAACAACCGTTACACGGTACTGAGAGGAGCGTGCACGTACACGGCTGTCCGGTGTACGTAAAATTGTCAAGCTCCGTGTTTTTTAAGTATACGGACTGACACACGCTGTCTCTCTATAGTTTTGATTGTGATCAAACAGCAAATATATTTAACTGTTTGAAAGCTAGACAAAACTAGTAGGTGCAGGTCTGTAAGAACGGAACATGTCCTCGACTTATTCTCACAGAGTGACACACAGATAGCTTCACTGTGGCTGTGATAACAGCCGTTACACGGTACTGTGTGAGGAGCGTACACCGCTGTATGGTGTGAAAAAATGCATGCTCAGTACCTCAGCAGGACAAAAAAAAAAAAAATTGGGATTGCTTTTAAAAAAGCAGTTTGCAGAGCAGTGGATAAACAGCAATGCAGCTGTCAGGAAGCCTTAGAAGGCAGCCTAACAACCAACACCGCTGATCCACCACAAAATAGCCTCCCCTTGCACTGCACACACAGTGACTGGTGTGTTGTACAGGCAAAATCGCTAGCAGCAGAAGCAGTTTTTTTTCTTCTTCCCTGCCTAACGCTCTCCCTACAGAATCAGCAGCAGCAACCTCTCCCTATGCTAAGATCGGCAGAAGTAAGATGGCGGTCGGCGTGCACGCCCTTTTATAACCCCTGTGACGCCCACCAAAGCAAGCCAATCACTTGCATGCCCTTCTGAAAGATGGTGGTGACCCCTGCCTATGTCATCACGTTGCCCACAGTGTCCGTGGATCCTGATTGGCTGAAAAAGAGCGCAAAACAAACTTTTGAAACGCGACTTTGGCGCGTAAGTCGCCGACCTCGTGGCCGACCTCATCCTAGGGTCGGGTTTCGTTTCATGAAACCCGACTTTGCCAAAAGCCGGCGACTTTTGAAATTTTTCGACCCGTTTCGCTCAACTCTAGAATTTACCAAATGGCTGCAATGAAACAAACAGTGAAAAATGTAAAGGGGTCTGAATACTTTCCGTACCCACTATATTATAGAAGTAATATTATTATTTATAGGGGCAGTATTATAGTACCATATTTTTCGGACTATAAGATGCACCGGACCATAAGATGCACCCCAATTTTCAGAAGGAAAATAGGGAAAAAAATAATGTGTTATATGGGGGTCCGTCTTACAGTCCGAATTCAGCTTACCTGGGAAGGGATCCGGCACAGGTGGAGGAGTGGTCACAGGGGTCATTCAGTGGTCCAGGCTCATGCGGTGGCGACTCTGCGCTGGGGCAGGTTGGTTGTGCTGGAGCAGCTGGGCTGTACTGGGGCAGCTGGGCTGGGCTGTGCTGGGGCAGGTGGGCTGTGGCAGCTGGGCTGGGGCAGCTGTGCTGGGGCAGCTGGGCTGTGCTGGGGCTGGGGCAGCTGGGCTGTGCTGGGGTAGATGTACTGGGGCTGGGGCAGACGTGCTGGAGAAGCTGGGCTGGGGCAGGTGGGCTCTGTGGGGTGAGGGTGACGGCTCTCTGTGCTCCGGTACAGGGGCGGCGGCTCTGCCGGCATTTCCTCCAAGCCCAGAGGCCCCCGCACATCCCTTGCTGGTCACCGCCATGTTGCGGTGGCCTCCGGGAACATGGACACTGGGAAGATGGTCGCTGGTCCGGGGATGGCGCATGCGCAGGTTCAGATCTCGTACCGAGATCTCGGGAGACGAGATTCAAATCTCGGCAACGAGATCTCGTCCCCCAAGATCTCGGGACGAGATCTGAACCTGCGCATGCACCGTCCCCGGACCGGTGACCATCTTCCCGGCATCCATGTTCCCGGAGGCCATCGCAACATGGCGGCAGCCAGCAAGGGATGTGTGGGGGCCTCCGAGCTTGGAGGAAATGCCGGGGGAGCCGCTGCCCCTGCACCGGAGTACAGAGAGCCGCTACCCCTGCACCGGAGCACAGCCCGCTGCCACCACCGCACTACAGAGTCATGCAGCACCCGCACCAGCCTCGGAGGTTAGTACATTGTGACCATAAGACGCACCCTCCAATTTCCCCAAAAATTTTGGGGGAAAAAAGTGCGTCTTATGGTCCGAAAAATACTATTCTTGTACATAGGGAGCAGTATTATAGTAGTTATATTCTTGTACATAGGAGCAGTATTATAGTAGTTATATTCCTGTACATAGGGGCAGTATTATCGTAGTTATATTCTTGTATATAGGAGCAGTATTATAGTAGTTATATTCTTGTACATAGGGGACAGTATTATATTAGTTATATTCTTGTACACAGGAGCAGTATTATAGTAGTTATATTCTTGTACATAGGGGCAGTATTATCGTAGTAATATTCTTGTACATAGGAGCAGTATTATAGTAGTTATATTCTTGTACATAGGGGACAGTATTATATTAGTTATATTCTTGTACACAGGAGCAGTATTATAGTAGTTATATTCTTGTACATAGGGGCAGTATTATAGTAGTTATATTCTTGTACATAGGGGCAGTATTATAGTAGTTATATTCTTGTACATAGGGGCAGTATTATAGTAGTTATATTCTTGTACATAGGGGCAGTATTATAGTAGTTATATTGTTGTACATAGGGGCAGTATTGTAGTAGTTATATTCTTGTACATAGGGGCAGTATTATAGCAGATATATTCTTGTACATAGGGGCAGTATTATAGTAGTTATATTCTTGTACATAGTAGCAGTATTATAGTAGTTATATTCTTGTACATAGGGGCAGTATTATAGTAGTTATATTCTTGTACATAGGGGACAGTATTATAGTAGTTATATTCTTGTACATAGGGGGCAGTATTATAGTAGTTATATTCTTGTACATAGGAGCAGTATTATAGTAGTTATATTCTTGCACATAGGGGCAATTTTTATTGTAAAAACCAAACAAATACAAATAACATTCCTCCAATAATGCAAAACTGAATTCACTAGGATTGTACATACATTCATTACATATCCAGTTTATACATATCAAATTAACTTAGAGTCCATACTCCTAGTTTGAGGAGAGAAAAAAAAAAAAAACACTTTGCAAACAGAGCTCATCATGTTCCTACCCAGTGACTCGTCCTTCTCTATCTTAACATTTCCTAATTTCTCCTAATGATATTCCCTATCTGAGTTCAGACATTATCTGGTTGACAGCGTCACAGATCTGAGTCGGATTTATTCTGTTCACCACCGGTCTCCATCTCAGACTCTACCTGAGTGCCCACAGGTAAGGGCTTCCGCTTTGGCGGAGGACAATCCTCTACGTCCCTATCACACTCTGCGTCAATTCTCTTAAGGTCATCTTCAAAATCGCCGTCAGACTCAGACAGAACATCAAACCTGTTAGATACGACCATTACACCTGCAGAACTCTGGAATTTCATTCCGGCTCCTTGGCCAGTGTCATACCCCTCAGGTTTACGGGAGGCCTTGTCCTTTTTCTTCCTTTTCTGATTATTGCTATACTCTTCAGACACAGATGGTAGCACTGAAGTAATGCCTTCCTGTGACCGCTGCCCCTGAGGTACAACCTCCATACTCCCCTGTTCTCTCTCTGAACCCTGCTGCTCTGGTGTTAGCTGAGTAGACCCCTGGTGGACCTCTGGTCTGGTCAGTATTTCCCCTGACAGTAACGCTGCCTCCTCCAGAGTCTCTGCCCCTGCCACCAAGTCCTCGTCAGGAAAATCCTTACAGATATTGTGCCAGTCGTCTGGACAGTCCCTGTGAGGGTGACCGATCTTCCCACAGAGGTTGCACCTGATGTTCTGGCAGGCTGCAGCTAGATGGCCAACCTCCCCACACAGGCTGCACTTCACCACAGTACAGGTATTTGCCAGGTGACCTGCCTTGCCACATTTAAAGCACTTACGAGGCTGCCCAGGATAGAAACACACACCCCTCTCCCTCCCAATAAAGAAGGAGTTGGGTAAATGGGCAGTGATGTTATTGCATTGGCGCAGTTTCACCAAAACTCGCCACCCTCCCGTCCAGATCACATCACTGTCTCTGCTTTTGGTGAGGTCAGAGACCAGGTCACAATGCCTCCGGAGCCACACCACAATGTCCTGCGGGGGAACAGACTCATTCCAGAAGATGACATTTACGGTGACAGTATCTGGCTTAGAGATAGGAATGAAGCTGAACTTACTCCACCCCTCCGTGTCTCTAAACTTGGGGAAACTAGACCAGAATCTGTCCAGGTCAGACATGAGCTTAAAGCTGACATCATAGCCCTGCCTGTCTGGAAGATTAATCACTGCCAGGATGCTGACTGGCACAAACCCCATCTGGTGGCACAAGAGCTCCCTGACGACAAACCTCCTGTCTGGCAGGTCCTCCTTGGCACCTCTGTGCCGGAAACGCACGTTTCTCCGTTTAAACGCCTGGCCTGTATAATTGGTACCAGAGGTAAAGGACGGAGCACCACGACTCCAGGCATTACTGGGGAGACCGTGCGGGGTCACATTGGGTTGACTGACGGGGTGAAGGTCTGCAGCAGGAGGGGCAGCCACACCTTGTGTGCTTGAAATTAAAGGTGGGAAATCACAGACATTATCATGCACATTGTTATCATCAGCATCAATGTCATTATCAGACTGTGCAGCGTCCACCAAAGATACTGTGCTCCCCCAAGCCCCCGACCCCCCAGATACAGTGCGGATATCCCCAGCATCAGAGCCCTGCTGGGCACCATCAGTAATGGCCGGCACATGTCCACTTCCCAACTGTTGTGCTTGGCATTCTGAGACTTGTAGTCCCTCTGCTGGAAAGTGCAGTCCATGCTGCTGCTTGGAATCATCTACAGGCTGCTCTGCTGGGCATTCTGAGACTTGTGGTACACCTGCTGGAATATGCATAACATGCTGCTGCTTGGGGTCTGCCGCAGGCTGCTGCGGCTGCAGTATTTGACCCTTTTGGAAGCAGAAACTTGCAGGCTGCAGCACTGGCCGCACCGGCTTCTGGGACTCACCTGGGACTATGTCTGAGCTGGAACCTGCAGAGTCCTGCTTGTGTGCCATAAACAGTTCCTGGTTCCTAGAAGTCTCTGCCAGGGGCCCCATCCTCTCTAGGACACAGTCCATGTCCGTCACCACTTTTGCCAGCTGTATACCAAGCATGTGCAGAGTCTGATCACAAAAGGTGTGATCCCCACTAGGATTAGCAGCCTTTACATTATAGCCCATTTCTATTTGCTTCTGCAGCAAGTCTTTGTGCAGCTGTAACTCACCGAGCCTCTTGACCAGTCCTGGGATCTCCTCTGCGACCTGAAGCTCAGGTGCACATGGCGTCTCCTCCTGGGATCCTGCTTTCAGCAATGTCCCTGGATGCTTGAAACCAGACGTCTCCTTAACTTTCACCACCGCTGGTTTCGTGGCTCCAGGCTCCACAGCACTTTTACTGCTGCCACCTGACTGCGACCTTGTGTGCCCAGAGCTCGCCATGCTGGCCACCACATGCTGCTGCTGCAGGTTCTCCTGGAGCGTCTGTCTCTCCAGTGAGGTTCTCATCTGTCTGCTGGGAGTCAGCTGCACACCTGAAGTTGGTGATGGCACCTCCTGAGCTGCAGGCTGCTTTCCTCCATTCAGCTTCTCACCAGTAGATTTCTTTTGGATTTCTCCTGGTTGCCCTTCACTCTGCTTGCCTTGGCTGGCCAACTGCTTAACTGGAACTTTCTTACCCACAGCCATGGCTTTTCATTGTTCCGTTACTTTTTGCACTTTCACAGCTTCACCTTTCTTGCTGCTGCTGCAACTTCCATTCTGAGCTTTCTTTCCCTCAGAAACAACTTTGGGACTTGCATCCGCCTTAGACACAACTTGAGCGTTACTTCCAAGTGTAGGCCTGGAAGCCTGGGCCTTGCTTGGGGAGTTACCCCGCCCAGGGTGGCCTCCCCCTGGGCTTACTCCAGACATCAGGAGAGCTACAAACACACAACCTCACAGCTAGGAGGCAGTATTATAGTAGTTATATTCTTGTACATAGGAGCAGTATTATAGTAGTTATATTCTTGTACGTAGGGGACAGTATTATAGTAGTTATATTCTTGTACATAGGTGCAGTATTATAGTAGTTATAGTCTTGTACATAGGGGCAGTATTATAGTAGTTATATTCGTGTATATAGGAGCAGTATTATAGTAGTTATATTCTTGTACATAGGGGCAGTATTATAGTAGATATATTCTTGTACATAGGGGGCAGTATTATAGTAGTTATATTCTTGTACATAGGGGCAGTATTATAGTAGATATATTCTTGTACATAGGAGCAGTATTATAGTAGTTATAGTCTTGTACATAGGAGCAGTATTATAGTAGTTATATTCGTGTATATAGGAGCAGTATTATAGTAGTTATATTCTTGTACATAGGGGCAGTATTATAGTAGATATATTCTTGTACATAGGGGGCAGTATTATAGTAGTTATATTCTTGTACATAGGGGCAGTATTATAGTAGATATATTCTTGTACATAGGCACAGTATTATAGTAGTTATGTACCTGTACATAGGAGCAGTATTATAGTAGTCATATTCTTGCACATAGGAGCAGTATTATAGTAGTTATATTCTTGTACATAGGAGCAGTATTATCGTAGTTATATTCTTGTACATAGGGGCAGTATTATAGTAGTTATATTCTTGTACATAGGGGCAGTATTATAGTAGTTATATTCTTGTAGATAGTGGACAGTATTATAGTAGTTATATTCTTGTACATAGGAGCAGTATTATAGTAGTTATATTCTTTTACTGTACATAGGAGCAGTATTATAGTAGTTATATTCTTTTACTGTACATAGGAGCAGTATTATAGTAGTTATATTCTTGTACGTAGGGGACAGTATTATAGTAGTTATATTCTTGTACATAGGAGCAGTATTATAGTAGTTATATTCGTGTATATAGGAGCAGTATTATAGTAGTTATATTCTTGTACATAGGGGCAGTATTATAGTAGATATATTCTTGTACATAGGCACAGTATTATAGTAGTTATGTACCTGTACATAGGAGCAGTATTATAGTAGTCATATTCTTGCACATAGGAGCAGTATTATAGTAGTTATATTCTTGTACATAGGAGCAGTATTATCATAGTTATATTCTTGTACATAGGGGCAGTATTATAGCAGTTATATTCTTGTACATAGGAGCAGTATTATCGTAGTTATATTCTTGTACATAGGGGCAATTTTTATTGTATAAAACCAACAAATACAATTAAAATAAACAGAATTCTTCCTTAATACAAAACATAAATTCTCATGAATGCATCAGACAATAATTATAGAACTAAATTAATACATTAGGAATAAAGGTAACTTAGAGTTCACTCCTGTGGAAGGAAGAATATGAAATGAACACTTTTAGTAACACGATCATGTTATTATCCCACAGACACATTCCTCCATAGTTTCTCATTACTCTGACTTTTCTTTATCTCTAACGCTCTTACCAATCTGAGCTCGGACAGTATCTTTGTGGCTGCGGTGACGGGATGGAAGGGCTCGCTGTGGAGAGACACTCGGGTTCTCATGTGCCAGTGGTAATACTTAATGGTGGTAATGATCAGGTACATTGTCCCCCTGTCGATGTTACCGTCAGTGGATGGGACTCCATAGATAATGTCAGGGTATTTCAGGGACAGCAGTCTGGGGATTTTCAGCTTGGTCGATACTTCCGTCCATATTTCCCTACCTCCCCAGCAATCACAAATAAAATGCTCCATGGTTTCCTCCTGTTGACAACCAAGGGGACAGTTCCGATCCGAAACACTTAAATATTTTAAGTTCCCCCTCACAAAGAGCTTCCCATGTAGCGACAGCCAAGCAATGTCAAAAAACTTTGCTGGAAGTCGCCTCCCGTTGAGGAACCAGAGACTGTCCTGAAGGGTCCTAGTGGCACAATCTCTTAGGGCAAGTGGAGAGTAGAAGAAAGTCCTACATATATGAGCACACAGATCTTTCCTCGTATTCCTCTCAATGTAAGATTTCTCCAGTCCCCACTTCCTGACACACTTCAGACCATATTCCAGATACTGGGGGAGGTGGTCACCTGTCCATCTCCTCCTCTTGAGACTGCCGCCTCGCACCCAAGATTCCGCAAAAGGCAATATCCAATACCTGATACTATTTGCCCACAGGGAGCTACTGTTTGAATCCATGCTCCCAAAATTTACTTTCAGAAACAAGGAGTCAAAGAAAACCCTTGGATTTAACATATCCAGCCTGCCCTCACTCCGCCGTAGGTACGTTATTCCCCTCTTTATCAGGTTCATCCTGTTCCCCCACAAGAGCTGGAAGAACAGGCTGAGGACCCTTGCCGAGAAGGATTCTGGCAAAGGAAAAACAACAGAGACATACAAGAAGACGGGGACCAGGTACGTCTTCAACATAGCAACCCTTTCTCTGTAAGTCAGCCTCCAGTTCTTCCATCGCTGAACCTTTGCATTTCCAGTCTCCAATTTTTCCGCCCAATTTAGGCTGGCATTATCTTCCCTCCCAAATTTCACCCCTAAGATCTTAATATGGGTGGAGGCCTTAACAAACTGCGGCAGATCAAAGTCTGGGTCAGATTGCAATGTCCACAGAGCTTGACTCTTCTCAAGGTTGACCAGAGACCCGGAGGCCTCTGAGTAACTTCTGATGGCCGCAGACAACATCTGCACCTCATGAGGATTAGATATCACCAGCGTCACATCATCCACGTAGGCAACCACCTTCAGAGGCAAGCAGTGGGGGACCGGCACCCCCCAAAAGTTACACTCCTGCAGTGACCTCAGAAACGGGTCTATGGCAAAAACATACAGGAGTGGACCCAGCGGGCAGCCCTGTCTCACCCCTGCCTCAACTCCAAAAGTGCCACCCTGCCAACCATTAATCAGAGGAAAGCTCACCGCCTCTCTGTACAAAGTCTTCAGCCAATCCACAAATTGTCCCGGAACACCGTACTTTGACAAAGTGGCCCACAGATAATCATGATCAACTCTGTCAAAGGCTTTAGCCTGGTCCAGACTGACAACATATCTCCCACACCGCAGAGCTTTACATCTCTCAAACATCTCCCGTATAGAGATGACCGCTCCAGAGATGTTCCGCCCTTTTACCGTGCCAAACTGAGAGCCTACCAACAGTGCCGGGGACAAACAGACTAACCTAGAAAACAGGATCTTCGCCAGAATCTTCCTGTCAACATTCAAGAGGGCAATTGGCCTCCAGTTCTTGATGTTGCTCGGCTCCTTACCTTTAGACAGCAGAATTAATGAGTGACACTCTCATGGATGGAGGCATCAGGTGATTTTCTAGACAATTTTTGTAAACATCCACAAGAATTGGAGCAAGGAGGTCTCTGAATTTCTTATAAAATTCTGCTGTTATACCATCCGGACCTGGTGCCTTCTTCAGATGTAACTTATCAATGGCCTCCTTAACCTCCTCCACCGTTAATTCTGCTGTCAAAGGAGAAAAGTCCAGATCATTAGTATCAGGCGTTGGAGTTGCCTCCAAGAATTGAGTCATTTTATGTTTATCCAAAGCCTTCCTCTGAAACAAGTCAGTATAATAAGATTTCACAACCCCCAGGATACCCTCCCGAGATTCCTGCAATACACCCTGGGAGTCAATGAGTCCTGTGACCGATTTGTTGGCCACCCGCTCCCGGCAATTCTCAAAGGGATCAGGTGCCCCTAAGACCCCATAATCCCGTTCAAGAACCAAGGAGGTATACCTGCTGTACTGATACTGCCTTATCTCAGATTTCAACTGGTCGATCTTCTCTTTGTTACCCCCACCCTCCGAATAGAGTGACTCCAATTCTTTGCGCAGCCTTAGGTACTGGCTATACTTACTCCTGCCCTTCTTAACTGACAGTCTCTTCAAGAGGTATCTGATATCATCCTTGACGTCCTCCCACCAGTCGGCCATGTTGTCATAGAAGTCCACTCTCTGTAGATGACCCTGCAAAAGGGAGTGGACACAACTCTGGACAGAGACATCATGGAGGAGGCTGGAATTGAGTCTCCATAACCCCCTACCAACATCAGCTTGCTTAGTGGCCCCCAGGCAGAAATATAGGGCAAGATGGTCTGAGTATGGGACGACTCTCTCACTCATGGCACCAATGACTTCCATGGGACTTACAAAAGCCAGATCTATTCTACTGCCTCTATTGGAGCAGGAATAGGTTAATTTTGGCTTTCGACCTCCCCGTTTAAAGACGTCCCCTAATCCGGCCTGCAGGACTACGTTATTCAAGATCCTACCATCCCTCATCACGGTTCTACCTGAGGAGCTGTCACCTGATGTCAGTATGGCATTAAAGTCCCCCGCCATTATCACTGGAAGAGAGGTGAACAGATAAGGCTTGACATCATTAAATAACTGTATCCTGTCAGTCACCGTCTGTGGCCCATAGATGTTAATAAGCCTAAGTCGCCTCCCATGGACAGTGACTTCCAGGACCAGACACCTTCCCATAACCACCTCCATCATCCTATGTACTGTCACATCCCTGGTGTTAAACAGAATGGCGACCCCGGCGTACGACTCCACAGCCAGTGACCAAAAAGAGGGACCAGACCGCCATTCCCTCTCAGCCTCCCTCATGAGCCCCTGAGTCGTCAGCCTCGTCTCCTGCAGAAAGAGGACATCTGCGTCCAGGTATCGGAGATGGTCATAGACAGCGTGCCTCGTCCTCCTCACCTTAATGCTGTTCACATTACTGGATGTTATTTTTAATGAGAAATCCGCCATCACAATGCCACAACAGAGGAGCAGAGATGTAAAAGCCTCCATCATAAGTCTGGGTCACAGATGTTCTGACTACCACCGGTCTCCATGTCAGACTGTATCTCAGTGTCAGCAAGTACGGGCTTCCGTTTTGTAGGGGGGATCGTCCGCTACGTCCCTGTCATACTCAGTCTCTCTTCCTCCAAGTCCCCATCAGACTCAGACAAAACATCAAACTTATTGGACACGACCATCACACCCGCCGAACTCTGGACTTTTTTCCTGCCACCCTGGCTAGTGACATACTCCTTCTCAGGTTTACGGGAGGCCTTGTCCTTTTTTTTCCTTTTTACCTGATTACAGCCACTTTCTTCAGCTAGAGATGGTGATACTGAAGTGGTGGCTACATGTGGCTGCTGGACCTGAGGGACGACCTCCATGCTCCCCTCTGTACAAAGCTGCTCTGATGTTACCTGAGCGGACCCCTGGTGGACCTCTGACCTGGTCAGTACTGTCCCTGACATTAAAGCCTCCTCCTCCTGAGTCTCTGTCCCTGTCACTAACTCCTCATCAGGAAGGAGCTTGCATATATTGTGCCAGGCATCAGGACAGTCCCTGTGAGGGTGGCCGATCTCCCCACAGAGATTGCACTTGATGTTCTGGCAATCTGCCGCTAAGTGGCCGACTTCCCCGCACAGGCTGCACTTTACCACGGTGCAGGTGTTTGCCAGGTGACCCACTTTACCACACTTAAAACACTTTCGTGGCTGCCCAGGGTAGAAGCAAACCCCCTTCTCCCTCCCGATAAAGAAGGAGTTGGGTAAGTGAGCCGTGATATTGTTGTGCTGGCGCAGTTTCACCAGCACCTTCCATCCACCGGTCAATATACCGTCCTCATCCCTGTTTTTGGTGAGGTCGGAGACAAGGTCACAATGCCTCCGGAGCCACACCACAATGTCCTGCGGGGGAACAGCCTCATTCCAAAAGATGATATTAACCGTGGCGGTATCCGGCTTAGATATTGGAATGAAGCTGAACTTGTTCCAGCCATCAGCGTCCCTGAACTTGGGGAAATTGGCCCAGAATCTGTCCAGATCAGACATAAGCTTAAAGCTGATATCATAGCCCTGTCTGTCTGGCAGATTGATGACCGCCAAGATATTAACCGGCGCAAACCCCATCTGGCGGCACAGAAGCTCCCTGACCACCAGCCTCCTGTCCGGCAGATCCTCCTTGGCACCTCTGTGCCTGAACCGCACCACATTCCTCCTTTTGAAAGCCTGCCCAGTGTAATTGGCACTGGAGGTAAAGGATGGAGCGCCGCGGCTCCAAACATTACTGGGAGGGACCTGTGGGGCCACACTGGGCTGACTGACAGGGCGAGGGTCTGCAGCGGAGGGGCCTGTTGCACCTTGTGTGCTGGAAACCAAAGGTGGGAAATCACAGACATTTTGCACATGATGATGATGATGATGATGATGATAATAATCATCATCAATCTCAATAGTGTCATCAGGATGCGCAATGTCCACCACAGTCTCTGTACCCCCTTCAGCCCCCAACCCCACATGAACAGTATCAATATCCCCAGAATTAGTGCTCTCCTGGGCTCCAACAGTAGATGCAGTCTCATGTCCACTGTCTTGCTGGGCATGCTGGGACTTGTGGTACCGCTGGGATCTGAGCCTCTTGCTCCTGCTTGGGGTCTGCCGCAGGTAGTTGCGGCTGCTGGTGCAGTATCTGACCCTCCTTAAAACAGAAGCTAGCGGGCTGCAGCACCGGCCGTACCTGCTGCCAGGTCCCACCTGGGACAATGTCTGTGCGGGAACCAGCAGAGTCCTGCGTGCAGGACCTAAACCGCTCCTGGTTCCTATATGTCTCTGCCAGGGGCCCCATCCTCGCCAGCACACAGTCTATGTCCCGCACCACAGTCGCCAGCTCTACCCCCAGTGCATTCAGTCTCTGGTCATATACAGAGTGATCCCCAGGATTCGCAGCCTTCAACTTGTAAATACAGTCAATTTCCATTTGCAGAAGATTCCTCTGCTGCTGCAACTCACCCATCCTCCTGACCAGTCCTGGTATCTCCTCTGCCAGCTGTAGCTCCGGGGCACGCGGCGGCTCCTTCTGGGGTCTTGCTTTAGGGGTTGACACGTTGGTTTTTAATGTCGCTGGTTTTGTGGCTCCAGCATCCGCAACACTTTTACCACTGCCACCAGCCTGCAACCTCGTGCGTCCAGAGCTCGCCATGCTGGTCACCACATGTCCCAGCTGAAGGTTCTCCTGGAGTGTTTGCTTCTCCAGAGATGTCCGTCTCTGTCTGCCTGGAGTGAGCTGCACACCTGAAGCTGGTGATGGACTCTGCCTCACCTTCTGTGCAGCCACCTGCCCTCCAGCACTGAGGTTCTCAGCAGAAGATGCCTTCTGGGATTTCCTTCCAGGTTCTGGACACTGTTTGCCTTGACTGGCCGACTGATTAACTGCACCATCCTTGCACACAGACAAAACTTTCTCTTGTTTGTTTCCTGTGCTGAACTTCAAAACAGGATCTTTCTCCATGATGCTGGGTCTTCCATTCTGAGGTTTATTTCCAGCAGAGGCAACTCTGGGATTTCCATCCACATGAGAAGGATGGGAGTTTCCTCCCAGTGTAGGCCTGGAAGCCTGGGCCTTGCTTGGGGAGCTTCCCCGCCCAGGGTGGCCCCTCCCTGGGCTTGCTCCAGACATGAGGAGAACCACAGACACACAACCTCACAGCTAGGAGGCAGTATTATAGTAGTTATATTCTTGTACATAGGGGCAGTATTATAGTAGTTATATTCTTGTACATAGGGGCAGTATTATAGTAGTTATATTCTTGTACATAGGGGACAGTATTATAGTAGTTATATTCTTGTACATAGGAGCAGTATTATAGTAGTTATATTCTTGTACTGCACATAGGAGCAGTATTATAGTAGTTATATTCTTGTACGTAGGGGACAGTATTATAGCAGTTATATTCTTGTACATAGGAGCAGTATTATATTAGTTATATTCTTGTTCATAGGAGCAGAATTATAGTAGTTTTATTCTTGTACATAGGAGCAGTATTATAGTAGTCATATTCTTGCACATAGGAGCAGTATTATAGTAGTTATATTCGTGTACATAGGAGCAGTATTATAGTAGTTATATTCTTGTACTGCACACAGGAGCAGTATTATAGTAGTTATATTCTTGTACGTAGGGGACAGTATTATAGCAGTTATATTCTTGTACATAGGAGCAGTATTATATTAGTTATATTCTTGTTCATAGGAGCAGAATTATAGTAGTTTTATTCGTGTACATAGGAGCAGTATTATAGTAGTTATATTCTTGTACTGCACACAGGAGCAGTATTATAGTAGTTATATTCTTGTACGTAGGGGACAGTATTATAGCAGTTATATTCTTGTACATAGGAGCAGTATTATATTAGTTATATTCTTGTTCATAGGAGCAGAATTATAGTAGTTTTATTCTTGCACATAGGAGCAGTATTATAGTAGTTATATTCGTGTACATAGGAGCAATATTATAGTAGTTATATTCTTGTAAATAGGAGCAGTATTATAGTAGTTATAGTCTTGTACATAAGGGCAGTATTATAGTAGTTATATTCTTGTACATAGGGGCAGTATTATAGTGGTTATATTCTTGTACATAGGTTGCAGTATTATAGTAGTTATATTCTTATATACAGGGGGCAGTATTATAGTAGTTATATTCTTGTTCATAGGGAGTTGTATTATAGTAGTGTGGGGAATAGATAGCTCAGCTAGGATCTTTGCTTTGGCACAAGCGTGTGGCTATGAAGTCACTTCAGCAGACTAGCAATATGGACACTGCATATTTATTGTGCACACTTGTTATCCAATGTTACACCTGCCAAACATGAAATAAAACGTCTAAGGCCGTCTGGCCACTAACTAACAATAGCAGGCTAACTACAAAATAAACCTATATAACAGCAAACAAGTCCATGTTATCTTACTGTGTCAGCTCCCAGCTCAGCAGGACTGAGAGATTCCAGCTCCTCCTGATTATATCAGCTGGACCAGTCAGGAAACCAAGACCTGGATTGAATTAGTGGAGGGGGAACTACCAGTCCTTTCCATGCTGATCACTAAGGAAACCAGGACTGGATTACAGTTAAATAAACTGGCTTCATCATCAGTACAGGGAGACATATGAAATGAAACGGGGAGAAACATACCTGTTTTCTAGTACCTCTCCCCTTGGCACCTCACACACACCCGTCCTCTGTTCGATCCCGTGGGGTCGGACACGACGAGTCACCAAGCAGTGCGTTCTAGACAACGCATCTGCATTTCTGTGCGCTGTGCCCGCCCTGTGCTCAACGGAAAATTTAAACCCTTGTAGTGCTAAGAACCAGCGTGACACCCGTGCATTGCCTTCTTTTGCCCGGGACATCCATGTTAGGGGCGAATGGTCCGTCACTAGCCTAAACTGGCGACCTAGTAAATAATAGCGCAAGGTGCACAGGGCCCATTTCACAGCCAGGGCTTCCCGCTCAACTACACTGTAGTTCTTTTCTGCTCTCGTAAGCTTTCTGCTTAGATAGGCCACTGGGTGTTCCTCGCCATTTACTTCTTGAGACAAAACCGCGCCGAGGCCCACCCCAGAGGCATCTGTTTGGACAATAAACTCCCGTTTAAAGTCTGGTGCAACCAACACTGGTTGGTCACAGAGGACTGTTTTCAATCGCTGAAAGTCCTCCTCTGCTTCTGCGTTCCACTTTATTGTGACAGATTTCGACCCCTTAGTAAGATCTGTGAGAGGAGCTGCGATGGTCGCAAAATGTTTGATGAACCGCCTATAATAACCAATGATCCCTAAAAAAGCTCCAACCTGTTTTTTGGTTACCGGTCGTGGCCAATTTTGAATAGCATCCACTTTATTGGCTTGAGGCTTCACGACGCCTCTCCCTATGCTATATCCCAGATAGCGAGCCTCTTCCAATCCCAACGTACATTTCTTGGGATTGGCAGTCAAACCAGCTGTTTTTAAGGAGTCTAAGACGGCTTGTACTTTTGACAAATGCGTGTCCCAGTCATTGCTAAAGATAATAATGTTGTCCAAGTACGCAGATGCATACTGGCCATGGGGTTTTAGGACAATATCCATTAGACGTTGGAAGGTGGCTGCGGCACCATGCAACCCAAATGGCATATCTCGGTACTGGAATAATCCCTGGGGCGTAACAAAGGCAGTTTTCTCTTTGGCTGATTCCGTGAGGGGAATCTGCCAATAACCTTTTGTTAAGTCAATAGTGGATATGTACCTAGCCGAACCCAGTCTCTCTATCAGTTCATCGACTCTTGGCATCGGGTAGGCATCGAATTTCGATACTTCGTTTACTTTCCGAAAATCGTTACAAAATCGGATAGTCCCATCGGGTTTGGGCACCAGTACGATAGGGCTAGCCCAATCACTCCGGGACTCCTCAATGACCCCGAGCTCTAACATCTTCTTCACTTCCTGGGCAATGGCTTGTCTCCGAGCCTCCGGAATTCGATATGGTTTAAGCCGTACCCGCGCCTGTGGATCAGTAATAATGTCATGTTTAATTAGGTGAGTCCGGCCAGGAAGTTCCGAGAAAATATCTGCGTTCCTCTGTATGAACTCCCTGGTCTCTCGTTTTTGGCTTTCGGATAGCGTGTCTGCAATACCCACCTCTGGCGGAGCTACCTGGGGGTCCTTTACCTTAGAAGGTGGTGCCCCTCAAGGCCCATCCTCAAGGGCAGCTCCTGCCACCAGACTCTCCCTGTCCCGCCAGGCCTTAAGCAAGTTTATGTGGTATATTTGTTCGGGCTTTCTCTTGTCTGGTTGGTGTATCTTATAATTTACTTCACCTACTCGTTCCAGCACTTCGTATGGTCCCTACCATTTCGCAAGAAATGTATTCTCTATGGTAGGCACCAATACCAACACCCTGTCTCCGGGTTGAAAGACTCGTGTTTTTGCCGCTCGGTTGTATACCGTGCTTTGGGCATGTTGTGCGCGCTCTAAACACTCTTTAACTATTGGCATAACTGCTGCAATTCGGTCCTGCATAAGTGTTATGTGTTCAATTACACTGCGATAAGGAGTCACCTCTTGTTCCCAAGTCTCCTTGGCAATATCTAACAGGCCTCTAGGACACCGCCCATAAACCAACTCAAAAGGTGAAAAGCCTGTGGAGGATTGGGGTACCTCATGCATAGCGAACAGGAGGTATGGTAGTACGGCATCCCAATCTCTCCCGTCCTTATCCACCACCCTTTTCAACATTCCCTTTAGGGTTTTGTTAAAGCGCTCCACCAAACCATCAGTCTGAGGGTGATATACTGAGGTACGCAAATGGGAGATTTTTAGCAGTTTACATAAATCCTTAAGTATGCGAGACATAAAGGGGGTCCCTTGATCCGTAAGTATCTCTTTCGGAATGCCGGTGCGGGAAAACATATTAACCAGCTCCTTTGAAATTGATTTCGCATTGGCATTCCGCAAGGGCACTGCTTCGGGATAACGCGTGGCGTAATCCAATACTACCAAAATGTACTGATGACCCCTGGCAGATTTAACTAATGGACCGACTATATCCATTGCTATCCTCTCGAAGGGCACCTCTATTATTGGTAAGGGCACTAAGGGGCTTCTAAAATGTGACATAGGTGCGGTCAATTGACACGTAGGACATGACCGACAGTACTGGGTCACGTCTCCCACTAGACCCGGCCAAAAGAAACGTTGCAGAATACGGTGTTTTGTCTTTTCTACCACCAGGTGTCCTCCCAAGGGATGTTTATGTGCCAACTCCAAAACTACCTGGCGAAAGGACTTAGGTACCACTAGTTGTTCTACCACCACCCCTCACACCTTGTCTATGTGATACAACATATCCTGCTGCACCGCCACGTGTGGGAACTCGTTTTGAGCCCCTGGGTACAATGGTCTTCCCTCGGAGACCTTTATGTTTTCCCACGCCCTTGCTAGAGTAGGATCCTGGTGCTGAGCGGTCCCGAACTTACCACGGGCCACCTCAAGGTCAGGCATTTCTAAAACATCCTCTAGCTGGTCTGCCTCGCCTGCATACACAGCCAGAGGAGAGTCCACAGATTCTAGTACTTCCTCTGAGATGAGTTCTCCGTCGTCTTGCTGCAATGGTTCAGGGGCTAGCTCTGGAGCACCGTCTTCAACTAGAGGGTTCATGCCACTTTTGAAGTTCCACAAGTCCCAAAATAAGGGAAAGTCTCTCCCCAGGATTACACTGTGTCCCATAGACTTTATGACTGCCGCCTGATGTCTTTTGGTCCCTACTGGCGTGGCAAGAGTAACCCAGGCAGTGGGGTAGTTCTTAGTATCCCCATGGATGCAACTAATGCCCACGGTTAAGTTCGTTAGGGCGCTAGAGTCCACCAAACTGGCATGTACCAAAGTTACTTGACTGCCGGAATCCAAGACGGCATTCACACTATAACCGTCAACCTCGACATGGCACACGTGTTGTTCATTTCCCGTGAGGGTCTCCGCCACACAGACAGACTGCACATATAATGAAAGACGCCTCATAGCATTACAGTCCATTGGCTCTGTAGTCATTGGGCAGTTAGCTGCTACATGGCCAAGCCCGCGACATCGCCAACATTGTATAGGCCCTTGTCTCCTCGATGGAGATCCCAGACGAGGTCTGCTGGCTTGATGTGAGCCCGTACCACCTCCATAGTCCTTTGTAGGTCTGCTACCCTTGATTGTGACGTTCTCTTCTTTTGAAGATGGAGTAGGTTTCGCAGGACTCTCCAGTGATTTCTTGGGGGGCCAGTGGGGTGCTAACGTCCCTTGGAGTAGGCTTTCAGAAGCATTGTAGCGTTCGACCATATTCACCAACTGGCCAGCGGTAGTTGGGTCACCCTGTCCAACCCACCTCTGGATCTTAGCGGGTAAGGACCGCAGGTACTTGTCTAGAACAACACGCTCCACCATCTGTGCGGACGTCAAAGCCTCCGGTTGCAGCCATTTTTTTACTAGATGGATGAGATCATGCATTTGTGAGCGGGCTGGCTGATGCTCCACAAAATTCCATAAATGCACCCTCTGTGCATGTACATACGTGTTTACTCCCAGCCTTGCCAGGATTTCGCCTTTGAGTTTGATATAGTCCATAGCATCCGCTCCACTCAGATCGTAATAGGCTTTTTGTGGATCTCCGCTCAGAAATGGAGCCACTACCTCAGCCCATCTGTCCAGTGGTAAGTGCTCACGTTCTGCAATACGTTCAAACACGGTGAGGTATGCTTCCACATCATCGTCTGCGGTCATTTTAAGCAAAGTCTTCTGTACGGCTTTCTGCGCACTAGCAGCGCTTTGTGCACGGTCTCCCTCATCTCGGGGTTGCCGAACCAAGGCCTGTTTTATTGCCTCCAACTGCTCTTGCTGCATCTGGTGTTGCTGCTCCAGAGCCTTCTGGAAGCAAGCATTAGTCTGCTGTTGTTGCACATTTGCTTGCAATAACTGCTTCACTAGTTCCTCCATATTACTGGACTCTTGGCTCTTCAAAAGCGCAGAAGCTTCAGCCAGGACATACACAGCGTTTTCTCTGCAGTCACAGTCCAGCAGCCACAAGTGCCCGCATTCGAAACACCATTTGTGGGGAATAGATAGCTCAGCTAGGATCTTTGCTTTGGCACAAGCGTGTGGCTATGAAGTCACTTCAGCAGACTAGCAATATGGACACGGCATATTTATCGTGCACACTTGTTATCCAATGTTACACATGCCAAACATGAAATAAAACGTCTAAGGCCGTCTGGCCACTAACTAACAATAGCAGGCTAACTACAAAATAAACCTATATAACAGCAAACAAGTCCATGTTATCTTACTGTGTCAGCTCCCAGCTCAGCAGACAATAGCCTGAGAGATCCCAGCTCCTCCTGATTATATCAGCTGGACCAGTCAGGAAACCAAAACCTGGATTGAATTAGTGGAGGGGGAACTACCAGTCCTTTCCATGCTGATCACTAAGGAAACCAGGACTGGATTACAGTGAAATAAACTGGCTTCATCAATATACCTGTTTTCTAGTACCTCTCCCCTTGGCACCTCACAGTAGTTATATTCTTGTACATAGGGGCAGTATTATAGTGGTTATATTCTTGTACATAGGGTGCAGTATTATAGTAGTTATATTCTTTTACATAGGGGCAGTATTATAGTAGTTATATTCTTGCACATAGGGATAGTATTATAGTAGTTATATTCTTGTACACAGGAGCAGTGCTATAGTAGTTATATTCTTGTACATAAGGGAAGTATTATAGTAGTTATATTCTTGTACATAGGAGCAGTATTATAGTAGTTATATTCTTGTATATAGTGGCAGTATTATAGTAGTTATATTCTTGTACATAGGGGCAGTATTATAGTAGTTATATTCTTGTACATAGGAGCAGTATTATAGTAGTTATATTCTTGTACATAGAGGCAGTATTATAGTAGTTATATCCTTGTACATAGGGGCAGTATTATAGTAGTTATATTCTTGTACAAATGGACAGTATAATAGTAGTTATATTGTTGTACATAGGGGCAGTATTATAGTAGATATATTCTCTTACATTAGGGCAGTATTATAGTAGTTATAGTCTTGTACATAGGGGCTGTATTATATTAGGTAAATTCTCCTACATAGGAGCAGTATTATAGTAGCTATATTCTTGTACATAGGGGCAGTATTATAGTAGTTATAGTCTTGTACATAGGGGCAGTATTATAGTAGTTATATTCTTGTACATAGGGGCAGTATTATAGTAGATATATTCTTGTACATAGGGGCAGTATTATAGTAGTTATAGTCTTGTACATAGGGGCAGTATTATAGTAGTTATATTCTTGTACTTAAGGGCTGCATTATAGTAGTTATATTCTTGTACATAGGGGCAGTATTATAGTAGTTATAATCTTGTATATAAGGGCAGTATTATAGTAGTTATAGTCTTGTACATACGGGCAGTATTATAGTAGTTATATTCTTGTACATAAGGGTAGTGTGACGAACAGCACGGCCGGCGCCACGAACACGTCACAGTCCCACCACTGACATGGGTGTATCAGCGGACGGAGGGATGTGACGCACTGCCGGCACGCGGCTATCACAGGCACAGTGGGGGCTTATCTTAGTTATCCCACCACTGGCATCGTGTGACCTAAACACAGCAAGCTAACCTTGCTCTAACAATTTTCCGCGGGGGGTATTTTGGATGCCCCACCACTGCTAGCAACCTTAAAAGAACTGCGGGGATTTATGCATATCCCACTGTCTCAGTTCCACTTTGGAACTCGCAGCTCTCCGGCGCCCCCTTACCCTCCGGTCAGTCAGGGAACTGCACCTAGGATAATTAGTCGCCGGACTGGCTGCTTGTTGTGCACGGGCAATTAGGCTACTGCAGTGAGGGAATTATCAATGCTGTGGCCTCAACCACTCATTAAGCAATACAAGACCCTTTCCGTACTGCCAGCCAGCCTAACCAGCCGCACACACCCCGCTGCCACCAGCTCCTGGTTTCTTCACTTAAGTTATAGACTTAATGGAGGGGTTCGAAGCCAACCCGAACAGTAGCGATTATCTAAAAAAGGTGCATAGTTCGGTTCTTAGAGCATGGAGACAGAGCTAATAGATTATCATTTATTTCCCAAGTGGGCAGTGATTACAGATAAAAGTTGCTATAAATTGAGACATCATATATGTACAATACAAATATAACATAAAGGGATTAAAAAAGACAGAAAGTAATACTCACATGTGTTTAGTCGGTATCAGGCAGACCATGTGGCTGGGGAGAGAAGGCGGAGCCACACGTGTCCACTCATCTGGGTTCTGGTCAGCACGGATGCTGTAGCTCCAACTGACTGGAAGTTAGTAGGGAATACCTTATAGTCCAGGGTCTGTGACCTCACAAAATGGGCGGTCTGGTGAGGTCCATCCCCCCTTTCTTTAAGTTATGATTCTTTACTAAACTTTATAATAGCCATATCTATCTGTAGTTCGCACATACACATATATGGTATCATTGGTTGTAGTTCAACGAACCCACCAAGACAACATCAAATTAGCCATAACTAGGAAGCTCCATTTGGGAGCAATCCATATCTCAGTTTCTGTAGAAGTTATAACTGTGAAAATTAGGATATAGAAAGCTGGCCTCGTGCCCTTCGTAGAAATGTAAATTTTATATCTCTGTCATGAGCGCAGTGCACGCTAGGCTTCATTAATATTTCCTATTGTTTAATTCAGTCACATGTTTCACACAAAGTAATGCTTTCCCTTAACTACCCCACATTCCTTTCTCCATAGGAAATGGACGGTATCATGTTTCCAACAGACAGAGGGCTGTAAAGGAGGGGGGATGTGCTGCCAGCTGACAGTTTACAATGTCCTCAGTAGTGTGAAATGGGAGATTTCTAGAAGGTTCTAGAAACATCATACCTTACTTTAACATACAGATCTTACTGACATTTTGCATTACACTTCCCCTTTTAGGGGGTGCTACAGAGGCATTACCTCTCGGTAATCGGCCATGCACACCTCAGCGAGTTCGCCTCGGCGGGACAACCCATCAACACTACCATGTTCACTGCCCTTTTTGTGTTGTACCGCAAAATCGTACTGTTGAAGGGCAAGGTTCCATCTGAGCAACCTTCCATTGGTTCCGGACACTGTGTGCAACCAGCTCAGAGGGTAGTGATCAGTAACCACCGTGAAGGTGCGCCCATACAGGTAGGGCTTCAAACGTTGCAGTGCCCACACCATGGCCAGACACTCCTTCTCGATGGTGGAGTATGCCACTTCCCTCGGCAAAAGTTTCCGGCTCAGGTACAACACGGGGTGCTCCTGGTCCCCCGAGTCGACCTGGCTGAGCACCGCACCGAGGCCAAACTCGCTGGCGTCGGTCTGTACCAGAAGCGGGCGACTGCTGTCGACTGCTCTCAACACTGGAGAGTTGCACAGGGCTGTTTTCAAAGCTTGGAAGGCCGCCTCACAGTCATCTGTCCAGTTGACTGTTTGGGGTAGCCTCTGCTTGGTGATGTTAGTCAAGGGTTTTGTAAGGGCGCTATAGTCCTGTACGAAACGTCTATAATACCCTGCAGTGGCCAAGAAGGACTTCACCTGCTTCTTGGTCCTGGGGGTGGGCCAGGACACGATTGAGGCCACCTTTTCGGGCTGGAACCCCCGCCTACCCGGTGCCTCAGGTAGTGGACCTCGCTCATGCCCATCTGTCACTTTCCCGGCTTGATAGTCAGGCCTGCCTGGTGAAGACGCTTGAGCACCTCCTTGAGTTGCTGAAGGTGTTCCTCCCACGTGGAACTGAAGATGGTGATGTCGTATAAGTACGCCACTGCGTACTCCTCCAGTCCCCGGAGCGGGTGGTTGACCATCCACTGGAAAGTGGCAGGGGCATTTTTCATGCCGAAGGGCATGACTGTGGACTCGTACAGTCTAAAGGGGGGATAATGGCGAATTTCTCCTGTGCCTCAGGGCTCAGGGGGATCTGCCAGTATCCCCAACTCAAATCTATGATGGATATGTACCTTGCTTTCGCCAACCGCTCAAGCAGATCCTCGATGCGTGGCATCGGGTGGGCATCAGAGGTGGTGATGGCGTTGAGCCCCCTGTAGTCCACGCAGAACCTGGTGGTTCGATCCTTTTTAGGCACGAGGACTACAGGTGAGGCCCATGCGCTTTTGGACCATCGAATCACCCCCAGCCTTAACATCTCCTCGATCTCTTGGCCTATGACCTGTTGCACCTCCTCAGAGATCCGATAAGGTGTTCGCCGTAGTGGGGAGTGATTCCCGATGTCCACCTCATGAACCGCTAACTCCGTCCTCCCAGGTTGGTTGGTGAACACGGCCCGGAAGGGTTCCAGGGCTTCCACCAACTGCGACCGCTGGGATACGGTTAGCAAACCACTTATCTTCATGTCCTCAATGGACCCATTGGCCTTGGCTTGGACCAGCATGTCCAGGAGGGGATCTTCCTCCCCATCCTCGAGCAGGTTGCAGACCGGTAGGACACAAGCTTCACGTTCGTGGTGCGCCTTCAGCATGTTGACGTGAAAGGCCTTGCGCCTACCCCGAGCATGGTCAAGCGTGACCACGTAGATGACCGGGTTGAGCTGTTGGTGGACAACGTATGGGCCTTCCCAGGCTGCCTGAAGCTTATCCGTTGGTACGGGGACCAGCACCCACACCTTTTGACCAACCTGGTAGGTCCGCTCCCGGGCGTTCTGGTCGTACCAGTGCTTCTGGTCAGCATGAGCCTGCGTCATGTTGTCAAGCACCAACTGCGTCAAGGTCTGCATCTTGTCACGGAAACGCATGACATAATGCACGATGGACACTTCTGTGGGGTTTGGCTCATCTTCCCAGGATTCTCTTATCAACCCAAGGGGTCCCCGGACTCGCCTGCCATACAGGAGCTCGAAGGGGGAGAACCCGGTCGAGGCCTGTGGAACTTCTCTGTAAGCGAACAGCAGGAGTGGGAGGTACCGCTCCCAGTCGCGCCCTTGAGTCTCAACCAGCATGCGGAGCATCTGTTTGAGGGTACCGTTGAAGCGTTCACACAAACCATTAGTCTGTGGGTGATACGCACTCGATACCAGGTGCTTCACCTGAATTTTCTCACAGAGAGCCTGTATTATTAGAGACATGAATTGGGTCCCTTGATCGGTAAGCATCTCCCTGGGAAATTCTACCCTTGAAAAGATGGTCACCAGTGCGTCAGCCACCTTATCTGCCCTATTTGAAGACAGAGCTACTGCCTCTGGGTACCGGTTAGCGTAGTCTACCACGGTGAGAATGTATCACTTTCCAGAGCTGCTGGGGACGGCCAGCAGGCCTATAATGTCCACCGCCATTCTCTGAAAAGGCTCCTCTATCACCGGCAAAGGAATAAGGGGAGCCTTAAGAGCAGGCCCCGCCTTACCCACTTTTTGACAGGTGTCACAGGAGCGGCAGTATTGTGTTACATCTGTCCCCATCTTGTGCCAATAGAAGTGTTGAGATAGCCGTGCCTTTGTTTTGCTGATCCCCATGTGTCCAGCGAGTGGAATCTCATGGGCAATCTGCAAAAACTCAGATCTTAACTGTAAGGGGACGACTAGCTGTCTTTCACTCAACCACTCCTTTTGGGATCTCCGGGTACTGTCTCCCGGTACAAACTTCCTCGTTCCCAGAACACCCTCTCCTTATCAGACTTGGAGGTGGACGTCTCGGCGAGATCTCTCAATTTCTCCAGACTCGCATCTGAGTGCAGAACAGCCTGGAACTCCTTGCTTGAGGCTGCCAGAAGTGACATCAAGGTTCCTTCCGTACTGGGGCCCTCTGGAACCGGCTCTGGGGTCACCTCTGGTTCAGTCTCTCCTGTAGCAGAAGAGGGTCCAGAAGACAGTGCGTTACCTGCGATCTGGGCACTCTGACTGCATGTGACAGCTACTACGTATGCTGTCTCCCTGGGGATTTCTACAGGCCCACCAATCGGCGTTGCCATGGGCTCTACCTCCCCATCCACCCCCAACACTTCAGGAGTCATGCTACTTATGGGCCAGTTACCTTCCTCGGTGGCACTGGTCAGCTGCATGGCATTACCTTCCTCATGGTTCCCATGCACCTCCCCATTTCCTTGAGCACCGTTGCTTGCTCCTGCCAGGGGTTCCTCAGCCGTCTCACTCCGCAGAGTGGCGGGACTGAGCACTTCGGTACCTGTGGACACATCTACCGTTTCAAAGAAATGGTTAACAGGTTCAGTCGGCACAGATACATCATCATTAGTGTTGAGCGATACCATCCTATACACTAAAATATCGGATCGGATGGTATCGGCCCGATACAAAAAAAGAATCGGGTATCGCCGATTCCGATACCGGAAGTCTATGGGACTTCCGGTATCGGAATAAGAAAAACCCTTTTCTGTCCTTATACAGCCTCTCGGGGGGGTGTACGGACCTTCCGGGGGTCTGTGCCGAATGCCCGAGGGTCTGTGCGGACTGTCGGGGGTCTGTACCGGCCTGCCGGGGGGCTGTGCCGGCCTGCCGGTGGTCTGTACCGACTGTCCGGGGGTCTGTGCAGGCTGCGGGGCTCTGTACCTGCCTGCCGGGGGGCTGTGTTGGCCTGCCGGTGGCCTGTACCGACAGTCCGGGGGTCTGTGCAGGCTGCGGGGGTCTGTGCAGGATGCCTGCTACCATGACGGTGATTGACACATTAGCCAATGATGGGACAGTAGTAGTCCCATCATCCGGGTAATGTGTTGAATGTGCAAAAAAAAATACATACTACATACATCCTACATGCTACATACATGCTACATACATGCAACATACATACTACATACATGCTACATACATACTACATGCATGCAACATACATACATACATACTACATATATACCACATGCATGCAACATGCATACTACATATATACTACATGCAACATGCATACTACATATATACTTCATGCATGCAACATACAACATATATACTACATGCATGCAACATGCATATATACAACATATATACTACATGCAACATACATACTACATATATATTACATGCATGCAACATACATACTACATATATACTACATGCATGCAACATGCATATATACAACATATATACTACATGCAACATACATACTACATATATACTACATGCATGTAACATACATACTACATATATACTACATGCATGCAACATGCATATATATACAACATATATACTACGTGCAACATGCATACTACATATATACTACATGCATGCAACATACATACTACATATATACCACATGCATGCAACATGCATACTACATATATACCACATATATACTACAGGCATGCAACATACATATATACTACAAATATAATACATGCAACAAGCATACTACATATATAAAACATGCATGCAACATGCATACTACATATATACCAAATATATACTACATGCATGCAACAAACATCAAGAAAAAAGAGGGGGAGAAGCCAGCGCTGCTTGTGGTCAGAACGTAATACATAAAGTGTGAAAACACACATTGGTTTCTATCTGTATTCAAAAATGAGACATTTAGCAAAAAATTGATCAATTGTTTGAGCTACCCCGCCACGTCAAGGCAGTCTCGTATGGGGAGTCCTACTCTACGTTTTTTATGTTCGCTGTGCCATTGCAGCCTCCTAAATGTATAAAAGCAAGACCTCATTACATGCACACTGTACCTCAAGCATTTCAAAATCGTTCCTATGGCACCAGAGGACAAGCGCAGATAAAGGTTAGCCAGGTCCATGCAGACATTTCAGGTCCAACCTCCACACTGCCTGACCAGCACCACAGATAAAGGACGATCCAGGCCCAGATACAGGTGCGTAATCAAATAAAGCCTAGGGCAGGGCAGGGCCGCTGTTAATGTGAACAGCAGCCTAGATCAATCACTAAGAAAACAGAAAGAATAGCGTACATGACCCAGCGCGCACGGCTACAGTGGTGGTCAGCCACAAAACCAATATCAAGAAAAAAGAGGGGGAGAAGCCAGCGCTGCTTGTGGTCAGAACGTAATACATAAAGTGTGAAAACACACATTGGTTTCTATCTGTATTCAAAAATGAGACATTTAGCAAAAAATTGATCAATTGTTTGAGCTACCCCGCCACGTCAAGGCAGTCTCGTATGGGGAGTCCTACTCTACGTTTTTTATGTTCGCTGTGCCATTGCAGCCTCCTAAATGTATAAAAGCAAGACCTCATTACATGCACACTGTACCTCAAGCATTTCAAAATCGTTCCTATGGCACCAGAGGACAAGCGCAGATAAAGGTTAGCCAGGTCCATGCAGACATTTCAGGTCCAACCTCCACACTGCCTGACCAGCACCACAGATAAAGGACGATCCAGGCCCAGATACAGGTGCGTAATCAAATAAAGCCTAGGGCAGGGCAGGGCCGCTGTTAATGTGAACAGCAGCCTAGATCAATCACTAAGAAAACAGAAAGAATAGCGTACATGACCCAGCGCGCACGGCTACAGTGGTGGTCAGCCACAAAACCAATATCAAGAAAAAAGAGGGGGAGAAGCCAGCGCTGCTTGTGGTCAGAACGTAATACATAAAGTGTGAAAACACACATTGGTTTCTATCTGTATTCAAAAATGAGACATTTAGCAAAAAATTGATCAATTGTTTGAGCTACCCCGCCACGTCAAGGCAGTCTCGTATGGGGAGTCCTACTCTACGTTTTTTATGTTCGCTGTGCCATTGCAGCCTCCTAAATGTATAAAAGCAAGACCTCATTACATGCACACTGTACCTCAAGCATTTCAAAATCGTTCCTATGGCACCAGAGGACAAGCGCAGATAAAGGTTAGCCAGGTCCATGCAGACATTTCAGGTCCAACCTCCACACTGCCTGACCAGCACCACAGATAAAGGACGATCCAGGCCCAGATACAGGTGCGTAATCAAATAAAGCCTAGGGCAGGGCAGGGCCGCTGTTAATGTGAACAGCAGCCTAGATCAATCACTAAGAAAACAGAAAGAATAGCGTACATGACCCAGCGCGCACGGCTACAGTGGTGGTCAGCCACAAAACCAATATCAAGAAAAAAGAGGGGGAGAAGCCAGCGCTGCTTGTGGTCAGAACGTAATAAATAAAGTGTGAAAACACACATTGGTTTCTATCTGTATTCAAAAATGAGACATTTAGCAAAAAATTGATCAATTGTTTGAGCTACCCCGCCACGTCAAGGCAGTCTCGTATGGGGAGTCCTACTCTACTCTGGATCGTCCTTTATCTGTGGTGCTGGTCAGGCAGTGTGGAGGTTGGACCTGAAATGTCTGCATGGACCTGGCTAACCTTTATCTGCGCTTGTCCTCTGGTGCCATAGGAACGATTTTGAAATGCTTGAGGTACAGTGTGCATGTAATGAGGTCTTGCTTTGATACATTTAGGAGGCCGCAATGGCACAGCGAACATAAAAAACGTAGAGTAGGACTCCCCATACGAGACTGCCTTGACGTGGCGGGGTAGCTCAAACAATTGATCAATTTTTTGCTAAATGTCTCATTTTTGAATACAGATAGAAACCAATGTGTGTTTTCACACTTTATGTATTACGTTCTGACCACAAGCAGCGCTGGCTTCTCCCCCTCTTTTTTCTTGATATTGGTTTTGTGGCTGACCACCACTGTAGCCGTGCGCGCTGGGTCATGTACGCTATTCTTTCTGTTTTCTTAGTGATTGATCTAGGCTGCTGTTCACATTAACAGCGGCCCTGCCCTGCCCTAGGCTTTATTTGATTACGCACCTGTATCTGGGCCTGGATCGTCCTTTATCTGTGGTGCTGGTCAGGCAGTGTGGAGGTTGGACCTGAAATGTCTGCATGGACCTGGCTAACCTTTATCTGCGCTTGTCCTCTGGTGCCATAGGAACGATTTTGAAATGCTTGAGGTACAGTGTGCATGTAATGAGGTCTTGCTTTGATACATTTAGGAGGCCGCAATGGCACAGCGAACATAAAAAACGTAGATTAGGACTCCCCATACGAGACTGCCTTGACGTGGCGGGGTAGCTCAAACAATTGATCAATTTTTTGCTAAATGTCTCATTTTTGAATACAGATAGAAACCAATGTGTGTTTTCACACTTTATGTATTACGTTCTGACCACAAGCAGCGCTGGCTTCTCCCCCTCTTTTTTCTTGATATTGGTTTTGTGGCTGACCACCACTGTAGCCGTGCGCGCTGGGTCATGTACGCTATTCTTTCTGTTTTCTTAGTGATTGATCTAGGCTGCTGTTCACATTAACAGCGGCCCTGCCCTGCCCTAGGCTTTATTTGATTACGCACCTGTATCTGGGCCTGGATCGTCCTTTATCTGTGGTGCTGGTCAGGCAGTGTGGAGGTTGGACCTGAAATGTCTGCATGGACCTGGCTAACCTTTATCTGCGCTTGTCCTCTGGTGCCATAGGAACGATTTTGAAATGCTTGAGGTACAGTGTGCATGTAATGAGGTCTTGCTTTGATACATTTAGGAGGCCGCAATGGCACAGCGAACATAAAAAACGTAGAGTAGGACTCCCCATACGAGACTGCCTTGACGTGGCGGGGTAGCTCAAACAATTGATCAATTTTTTGCTAAATGTCTCATTTTTGAATACAGATAGAAACCAATGTGTGTTTTCACACTTTATGTATTACGTTCTGACCACAAGCAGCGCTGGCTTCTCCCCCTCTTTTTTCTATGCATGCAACAAACGTATACGCTACATGCATGCAACATGCATACTACATATATACAACATACATACCACATGCATGCAACATGCATACTACATATATACCACATATATACTACATGCATGCAACATACATATATACTACATGCAACATACATACTACATATATACTACATGCATGCAACATACATACTACATATATACCACATGCATGCAACATGCATACTACATATATACCACATATATACTACATGCATGTAACATCCATATATACTACATATAGTGCCTACAAGTAGTATTCAACCCCCTGCAGATTTAGCAGGTTTGATAAGATGCAAATAAGTTAGAGCCTTCAAACTTCACACAAGAGCAGGATTTATTAACAGATGCATAAATCTTACAAACCAAAAAGTTATGTTGCTCAGTTAAATTTTAATAAATTTTAAACATAAAAGTGTGGGTCAATTATTATTCAACCCCTAGGTTTAATATTTTGTGGAATAACCCTTGTTTGCAATTACAGCTAATAATCGTCTTTTATAAGACCTGATCAGGCCGGCACAGGTCTCTGGAGTTATCTTGGCCCACTCCTCCATGCAGATCTTCTCCAAGTTATCTAGGTTCTTTGGGTGTCTCATGTGGACTTTAATCTTGAGCTCCTTCCACAAGTTTTCAATTGGGTTAAGGTCAGGAGACTGACTAGGCCACTCCAACACCTTGATTTTTTGCCTCTTGAACCAGGCCTTGGCTTTCTTGGCTGTGTGCTTTGGGTCGTTGTCTTGTTGGAAGATGAAATGACAACCCATCTTAAGATCCTTGATGGAGGAGCGGAGGTTCTTGGCCAAAATCTCCAGGTAGGCCGTGCTATCCATCTTCCCATGGATGCGGACCAGATGGCCAGGCCCCTTGGCTGAGAAACAGCCCAACAGCATGATGCTGCCACCACGATGCTTGACTGTAGGGATGGTATTCTTGGGGTCGTATGCAGTGCCATCCAGTCTCCAAACGTCACGTGTGTGGTTGGCACCAAAGATCTCGATCTTGGTCTCATCAGACCAGAGAACCTTGAACCAGTCTGTCTCAGAGTCCTCCAAGTGATCATGAGCAAACTGTAGACGAGCCTTGACATGACGCTTTGAAAGTAAAGGTACCTTACGGGCTCGTCTGGAACGGAGACCATTGCGGTGGAGTACGTTACTTATGGTATTGACTGAAACCAATGTCCCCACTGCCATGAGATCTTCCCGGAGCTCCTTCCTTGTTGTCCTTGGGTTAGCCTTGACTCTTCGGACAAGCCTGGCCACGGCACGGGAGGAAACTTTCAAAGGCTGTCCAGGCCGTGGAAGGCTAACAGTAGTTCCATAAGCCTTCCACTTCTGGATGATGCTCCCAACAGTGGAGACAGGTAGGCCCAACTCCTTGGAAAGGGTTTTGCACCCCTTGCCAGCCTTGTGACCCTCCACGATCTTGTCTCTGATGGCCTTGGAATGCTCCTTTGTCTTTCCCATGTTGACCATGTATGACTGCTGTTCACAAGTTTGGGGAGGGTCTTAAATAGTCAGAAAAGGCTGGAAAAAGAGATAATTAATCCAAACATGTGAAGCTCATTGTTCTTTGTGCCTGAAATACTTCTTAATACTTTAGGGGAACCAAACAGAATTCTGGTGGTTTGAGGGGTTGAATAATAAATGACCCTCTGAATAAACTTTTCACAATTTAAAAAAAAATTAAACAAAGAAATAACATTCTTTTTTGCTGCAGTGCATTTCACACTTCCAGGCTGATCTACAGTCCAAATGTCACAATGCCAAGTTAATTCCGAATGTGTAAACCTGCTAAATCTGCAGGGGGTTGAATACTACTTGTAGGCACTGTATATACTACATGCATGCAACATACTACATATATACCACATATATACCACATGCATGCAACATAAATATATATAACATATATACTACATGCAACATACATACTACATATATATTACATGCATGCAACATACATACTACATATATACCACATGTATGCAACATGCATACTACATATATACCACATATATACTACATGCATACTACATATATACCACATGCATGCAACATGCATACTACATATATACCACATATATACTACATGCATGCAACATACATATATACTACATGCAGGGCCGGATTATAGGAGGGGCAGGCGGGGCTTCAGCCCCAGGGCCCCCACCACAAGAGCTTCTAAGGGGCCCCCACCACTGGGCAGCGACCGCCAACGCAGCGCGAGGATAAATATTAGACGCCGTCAGTGAATAGCAGGAACGGAGCGGCCGGCAAGGGTCCGTCCTGCTTCCTGCCCGGAGGCCGCGCTTCCTGTTTTCACACGTCATCATTCAGCGGCCGCTGCTGTGTGAGGGAGGAAGCGCTGGCGATGCTGCGGAGGACAGGTGAGAGGAGAGAGGTGGTGTCTTGTGTGTGTATGTATGTGTGTATCAGTGTATGTATGTATGTATGTATGTATGTATGTATGTATGTCTGTGTCTGTGTGTGTGTATATCTGTGTGTATGATGGAGCAGGCAGAGGCAGTGATGGGACATGGGAGTGATGGTCTAGAAGGCAGTGATGGGGTGAAGGAGCAGGCAATGATGGGGGTGATGGAGCAGGCAGTGATGGGGCCGGGTGATGGAGCAGGCAGTGATGGGGTGATGGAGCAGGCAGTGATGGGGTGATGGAGCAGGCAGTGATGGGGTGATGGAGCAGGCAGTGATGGGGTGATGGAGCAGACAATGATGGGGGTGATGGAGAAGGCAGTGATGGGGTGATGGAGCAGGCAATGATGGGGGTGATGGAGCAGGCAGTGATGGGGTGATGGAGCAGACAATGATGGGGGTGATGGAGAAGGCAGTGATGGGGTGATGGAGCAGGCAATGATGGGGGTGATGGAGCAGGCAGTGATGGGGTGATGGAGCAGACAATGATGGGGGTGATGGAGAAGGCAGTGATGGGGTGATGGAGCAGGCAATGAGGGGAGTGATGGGGGTGATGGAGCAGGCAATGATGGGGTGATGGAGCAGACAATTATGGGAGTGATGGAGCAGGCAGTGATGGGGTGATGGAGCAGACAATGATGGGAGTTATGGGGTGATGGAGCAGGCAATGATGGGGGTGATGGAGCAGGCAGTGATGGGGGTGATGGAGCAGGCAGTGATGGGGTGATGGAGCAGGCAGTGATGGGGTGATGGAGCAGACAATGATGGGGGTGATGGAGCAGGCAATGATGGGAGTGATGGGGGAAGGCAGTGATGGGGTGATGGAGAACGCAGTGATGGAGTGATGGAGAAGGCAATGATGGGAGTGATGGGGTGATGGAGCAGGCAATTATGGGGTGATGGAGCAGACAATGATGGGGTGATGGAGCAGACAATGATGGGAGTGATGGAGCAGGCAATGATGGGAGTGATGGGGGAAGGCAGTGATGGGGTGATGGAGAACGCAGTGATGGGGTGATGGAGAAGGCAATGATGGGAGTGATGGGGTGATGGAGCAGGCAATTATGGGGTGATGGAGCAGACAATGATGGGGTGATGGAGCAGACAATGATGGGGGTGATGGAGCAGGCAATGATGGGGTGATGGAGCAGGCAATGATGGGGTGATGGAGCAGGCAATGATGGGAGTGATGGAGCAGGCAATGATGGGAGTGATGGGGGAAGGCAGTGATGGGGTGATGGAGAACGCAGTGATGGGGTGATGGAGAAGGCAATGATGGGAGTGATGGCGTGATGGAGCAGGCAATGATGGGGGTGATGGAGCAGACAATGATGGGAGTGATGGGGTGATGGAGCAGGCAATGATGGGAGTGATGGGGAGAAAGCAGTGATGGGGTGATGGAGAAGGCAGTGATGGGGAGAAGACAATGATGGGGTGATGGTCGAGAGGGCAATGATGGGGTGGTGGGTGAGAATGCAATGATGGTGGTGGTGGAAATGTGGCAGAACAAGAGGATAAGATTAGATTGTACATCTAAGTGCTACAGTTCGCGCTCTACTGTTATGGCTAAAATGTTAATGATATGGGGGCCCCCACCAGATTTTCTGCCCAGGGGCCCCCACCAACCTTAATCCGGCCCTGACTACATGCAACATATATACTACATGCATGCAACATACATATATACCACATGCATGCAACATGCATACTACATATATACCACATATATACTACATGCATGCAACATACATACTACATATATACACAACATGCATGCAACATGCATACTACATATATACTACATGCATGCAACATACATACTACATATATACCACATATATACTACATGCATACTACATATATACCACATGCATGCAACATAAATATATATAACATATATACTACATGCAACATACATACTACATATATACTACATGCATGCAACATACATACTACATATATACCACATGCATGCAACATGCATACCACATATATACTACATGCATACTACATATATACCACATGCATGCAACATGCATACTACATATATACCACATATATACTACATGCATGCAACATACATATATACTATATGCAACATATATACTACATGCATGCAACATACATACTACATACACTCACTGGCCACTTTATTAGGTACACCATGCTAGTAAGGGGTTGGACCCCCTTTTGCCTTCAGAACTGCCTCAATTCTTCGTGGCAGAGATTCAACAAGGTGCTGGAAGCATTCCTCAGAGATTTTGGACCATATTGACATGATGGCATCACACAGTTGGCGCAGATTTGTCGGCTGCACATCCCTGATGCGAATCTCCCGTTCCACCACATCCCAAAGATGCTCTATTGGATTGAGATCTGGTGACTGAGGAGGCCATTTGAGTACAGTGAACTCATTGTCATGTTCAAGAAACCAATCTGAGATGATTCGAGCTTTATGACATGGCGCATTATCCTGCTGAAAGTAGCCATCAGATGTTGGGTACATTGTGGTCATAAAGGGATGGACATGGTCAGCAACAATACTCAGGTAGGCTGTGGCGTTGCAACGATGCTCAATTGGTACCAAGGGGCCCAAAGAGTGCCAAGAAAAAATTCCCCACACCATGACACCACCACCACCAGCCTGAACCGTTGATACAAGGCAGGATGGATCCATGCTTTCATGTTGTTTACGCCAAATTCTGACCCTACCATCCGAATGTCGCAGCAGAAATCGAGACTCATCAGACCAGGCAACGTTTTTCCAATCTTCTACTGTCCAATTTCGATGAGCTTGTGCAAATTGTAGCCTCAGTTTCCTGTTCTTAGCTGAGAGGAGTGGTACCCAGTGTGGTCTTCTGCTGCTGTAGCCCATCTGCCTCAAAGTTCGACGCACTGTGCGTTCAGAGATGCTCTTCTGCCTACCTTGGTTGTAACGGGTGGCAATTTGAGTCACTGTTGCCTTTCTATCAGCTCGAACCAGTCTGCCCATTCTCCTCTGACCTCTGGCATCAACAAGGCATTTCCGGCCACAGAACTGCCGATCACTGGATTTTTTTTTTTTTTCGGACCATTCTCTGTAAACCCTAGAGATGGTTGTGCGTGAAAATCCCAGTAGATCAGCAGTTTCTGAAATACTCAGACCAGCCCTTCTGGCACCAACAATCATGCCACGTTCAAAGGCACTCAAATCACCTTTCTTCCCCATACTGATGCTCGGTTTGAACTGCAGGAGATTGTCTTGACCATGTCTACATGCCTAAATGCACTGAGTTGCCGCCATGTGATTGGCTGATTAGAAATTAAGTCTTAACACACAGTTGGACAGGTGTACCTAATAAAGTGGCCAGTGAGTGTATATACAACATGCATGCAACATGCATACTACATACAGTATATACCACATATATACTACATGCATGCAACATACATACTACATATATACCACATGCATGCAACATGCATACTACATATATACTACATGCATGCAACATACATACTACATATATACCACATATATCCTACATGCAAACTACATATATACCACATGCATGCAACATACATATATACTACATGCAACATGCATACTACATATATACTACATGCATGCAACATACATACTACATATATACCACATATATACTACATATATACCACATGCATGCAACATACATATATACTACATGCATACTACATATATACCTCATATATACTACATGCATGCAACACATATATACTACATATATATTACATGCAACATACTACATATATACCGCATGCATGCAACATACATATATACACCATATATGCTACATGCATGCAACATACATATATACTACATATATACTACGTGCAACATGCATACTACATATATACTACATGCATGCAACATACATACTGCATATATACCACATGCATGCAACATGCATACTACATATATACCACATATATACAACAGGCATGCAACATATATACTACAAATATACTACATGCAACAAGCATACTACATATATACCACATGCATGCAACATACCAAATATATACTACATGCATGCAACATACATATATACTACATGCAACATACATACTACATATATACTACATGCATGCAACATACATACTACATATATACCACATATATACTACATGCATGTAACATACATATATACTACATGCATATAACATACATACTACATATATACTACATGCATACTACATATATACCACATGCATGCAACATAAATATATATTACATATATACTACATGCAACATACATACTACATATATACTACATGCATGCAACATACATACTACATATATACCACATGTATGCAACATGCATACTACATATATACCACATATATACTACATGCATACTACATATATACCACATGCATACTACATGCATACTACATATATACTACATGCATGCAACATACATATATACTACATGCAACATATATACTACATATATACCACATGCATGCAACATACATATATACTACATGCATGCAACATACATACATACTACATATATACCACATGCATGCAACATGCATACTTCATATATACCACATATATACTACATGCATGCAACATACATACTACATATATACAACATGCATGCAACATGCATACTACATATATACTACATGCATGCAACATACATACTACATATATACCACATATATACTACATGCATACTACATATATACCACATGCATGCAACATAAATATATATTACATATATACTACATGCAACATACATACTACATATATACTACATGCATGCAACATACATACTACATATATACCACATGTATGCAACATGCATACTACATATATACCACATATATACTACATGCATGCAACATGCATACTGCATATATACTACATGCATGCAACATACATATATACTACATGCAACATATATACTACATGCATGCAACATACATACTACATATATACTACATCCATGCATCATACATACTACATATATACCACATATATACTACATATATACCACATGCATGCAACATACATATATACAACATATATACTACATGCATGCAACATACATATATACTACATATATACTACATGCATACTACATATATACCACATATATACTACATGCATGCAACACATATATACTACATATATATTACATGCAACATACATACTACATATATACTACATGCATGCAACATACATACTACATATATACTACATGCATACTACATATATACCACATGCATGCAACATACATATATACAACATATATACTACATGCATGCAACATGCATACTACATATATACCACATATATACTACATGCATGCAACATACATACAACATATATACTACATACATGCAACATGCATACTACATATATACCACATATATACTACATGCATACAGCATACATATATAATACATATATACCACATATATACTACATGCATGCAACATACATATATACTACATGCAACATACATACTACATACATACTACATATATACCACATGCATGCAACATGCATACTACATATATACTACATGCATGCAACATACATATATACTACATACAATACATTCATACAATACATACATATAGACATACAGTACATATATCATAGAGTACATACTTACCATCACTTGTCACTTTGATCCCCGAAGCCATTGTCATCTATGGAATAAATATTAAAATAACAAACCACCAATATACTTACCCCTGATCCGCAGAAGTCCACGAGTGTCCCACGACGATCTTGAATGGAGAACAGCAGCATCAGCTGATGCTACCATTCTCTAGAGGCTCCAGGAAACCAGTGTCGGGAGGTAGGTATCCTTCCGCCCTGTATTCCTCCGCCACTGTAAAAAAAAAGTCCCTAGTCTCATTTTATGGCATTGCTGTGTGAGAAATTTCCTACGCAGCTTTTGCCATAAAGTGAGACTAGGGACTTTTTTTTACAGTGGCGGAGGAATACAGTGCGGAAGGATACCTACCTTCCGTCATAGGATTCCTGGAGCCCGTAGAGAACGGTAGCATCAGCTGATTCTGCTGTTCTCCACGCAAGATCGTCATGGGACACTCGTGGACTTCGGCGGATCAGGGGTAAGTATATTGGTGGTCTGTTATTTTAATATTTATTCCACATATGACAATGGCTTCGGGGATCAAAGTGACAAGTGATGGTGAGTATGTACTCTATGTTATATGTACTGTATGTCTATATGTACAGTCATGGCCAAAAGTATTGACACCCCTGCAATTCTGTCAGATAATACTCAGTTTCTTCCTGAAAATGATTGCAAACACAAATTCTTTGGTATTATTATCTTCATTTAATTTGTCTTAAATGAAAAAACACAAAAGAGAATGAAGCAAAAAGCAAAACATTGATCATTTCACACAAAACTCCAAAAATGGGCCGGACAAAAGTATTGGCACCCTCAGCCTAATACTTGGTTGCACAACCTTTAGCCAAAATAACTGCGACCAACCGCTTCCGGTAACCATCAATGAGTTTCTTACAATGCTCTGCTGGAATTTTGGACCATTCTTCTTTGGCAAACTACTCCAGGTCCATGATATTTGAAGGGTGCCTTCTCCAAACTGCCATTTTTAGATCTCTCCACAGGTGTTCTATGGGATTCAGGTCTGGACTCACTGCTGGCCACCTTAGAAGTCTCCAGTGCTTTCTCTCAAATCATTTTCTAGTGCTTTTTGAGGTGTGTTTTGGGTTATTGTCCTGCTGGAACACCCATGACCTCTGAGGTAGACCCAGCTTTCTCACACTGGGCCCTAAATTATGCTGCAAAATTTGTTGGTAGTCTTCTGACTTCATAATGCCATGCACACGGTCAAGCAGTCCAGTGCCAGAGGCAGCAAAGCAACCCCAAAACATCAGGGAACCTCCGCCATGTTTGACTGTAGGGACCGTGTACTTTTCTTTGAATGCCTCTTTTCTCTCCTGTAAACTCTATGTTGATGCTTTTGCCCTAAAAGCTCTACTTTTGTCTCATCTGACCAGAGAACATTCTTCCAAAATGTTTTAGGCTTTTTCAGGTAAGTTTTGGCAAACTCCAGCCTGGCTTTTTTATGTCTCGGGGTAAGAAGTGGGGTCTTCCTGGGTCTCCTACCATACAGTCCCTTTTCATTCAGACGCCGACGGATAGTACGGGTTGACACTGTTGTACCCTCGGACTGCAGGGCAGATTGAACTTGTTTGGATGTTAGTCGAGGTTCTTTATCCAACATCCGCACAATCTTGCATTGAAATCTCTTGTGAATTTTTCTTTTCCATCCACATCTAGGGAGGTTAGCCACAGTGCCATGGGCTTTAAACTTCTTGATGACACTGCACACGGTAGACACAGGAACATTCAGGTCTTTGGAGATGGACTTGTAGCCTTGAGATTGCTCATGCTTCCTCACAATTTGGTTTCTCAAGTCCTCAGACAGTTCTTTGGTCTTCTTTCTTTTCTCCATGCTCAATGCGGTACACACAAGGACACAGGACAGAGGTGGAGTCAACTTTAATCCATGTCAACTGGTTGCAAGTGTGATTTAGTTATTGCCAACACCTGTTAGGTGCCACAGGTAAGTTATAGGTGCTGTTAATTACACAAATTAGAGAAGCATCACATGATTTTTCGAACAGTGCCAATACTTTTGTCCACCCTCTTTTTTATGTTTGGTGTGGAATTATATCCAATTTGGCTTTAGGACAAATCTTTTTGTGTTTTTTCATTTAAGACAAATTAAATGAAGATAATAATAACAAAGAATTTGTGTTTGCAATCATTTTCAGGAAGAAACTGAGTATTATCTCAGTTATACTGTGTTCCTCACAGTGGAAACTGACAGGTTAAATCTCTGAGACAACTTTTTGTATCCTTCCCCTGAAAAGCTATGTTGAATAATCTTTGTTTTCAGATCATTTGAGAGTTGTTTTGAGGAGCCCATGATGCCACTCTTCATAGGAGAATCTAATAGGAGAACTACTTGCAAGTGGCCACTTTAAATACCTTTTCTCATGATTTGATACACCTGGCTATGAAGTTCAAAGCTTAATGAGGTTACAAAACCAATGTAGTGCTTCAGGAAGTCAGTAAAAAGTAGTTAGGAGTGTTCAAATCAAGAAAATGATAAGGGTGCCCATACTTTTGCACCGGTCAAATTTTGTTTAAATGCAGATTGCACATTTTCTGTTAGTACAATAAACCTCATTTGAATCCAGAAATATAACGGAGTCCATCAGTTATTAGATATAGGAAACTGAAATAGCTGTTGCAAAAACCAAAATTGTTATAAAGAAAAAAGGTTAACATTAATAGGGGTGCCCAAACTTTTACATATGACTGTATGTATGTTGCATGCATGTAGCATATATGTAGTATGTATGTTGCATGTAGTATATATGTATGTTGCATGCATGTAGTATATATGTTGTGTATATGTAGTATGCATGTTGCATGCATGTAGTATATATGTTGTATGTATGTATGTTGCATGCATGTAGTATATATGTGGTATGCATGTTGCATGCATGTGGTATATACTGTATGTAGTATGTATGTATGTTGCATGTATGTAGTATATATGTAGTATGCATGTTGCATGTAGTATATATGTATGTTGCATGCATTTAGTATATGTGGTATATATATGTAGTATGCATGTTGCATGCATGTAGTATGTATGTTGCATGCATGTAGTATATATGTGGCATATGTGTAGTATGCATGTTGCATGCATGTAGTATATATGTTGTATGTATGTATGTTGCATGCATGTAGTATATATGTAGTATGTAGTATATATGTTGTATATATGTATGTTGCATGCATGTGGTATATATTTAGTATACATGTAGTATATATGTGGTATATATGTAGTTTGCATGTGGTATATATGTAGTATGTATGTTGCATGCATGTAGTATATATGTAGTATGCATGTTGCATGCATGTAGTATATATGTTGTATGTATGTTGCATGCATGTAGTATATATGTAGTATGCATGTTGCATGCATGTGGTATATATGTAGTATGTATGTATGTTGCATGCATGTAGTATATATGTAGTATGTATGTTGCATGTAGTATATATGTATGTTGCATGCATGTAGTATATATGTAGTATGCATGTTGCATGCATGTGGTATATATGTAGTATGTATGTTGCATGCATGTAGCATATATGTAGTATGCATGTTGCATGTAGTAGATATGTATGTTGCATGCATGTAGTATATATGTAGTATGCATGTTGCATGCATTTAGTATATATGATGTATGTATGCATGTTGCATGCAGGTAGTATGTATGTTGCATGTAGTATATATGTTGTATGTATGTTGCATGCATGTGGTATATATGTAGTATGCATGTTGCATGTAGTATATATGTAGTTTGCATGTTGTATGCATGTGGTATATATGTAGTATGTATGTTGCATGCATGTAGTATATATGTGGTATATATGTAGTATGCATGTTGCATGCATGTAGTATATATGTAGTATGCATGTTGCTTGTAGTATATATGTATGTTGCATGCATGTAGTATATATGTAGTATGCATGTTGCATGCATGTGGTATATATGTAATATGTATGTATGTTGCATGCATGTAGTATGTATGTAGCATGTAGCATGTATGTAGTATGTATTTTTTTTTTTACATTCAACACATAGGCCGGATGATGGGACTACTACTGTCCCATCATTGGCTAATGTGTCAATCACCATCATGGTAGCAGGCATCGCCCGATGGGACTTGTAGTCCCATCAGACGATGCCTGCACAGACCCCCCGCAGCCTGCACAGACCCCCGGACAGTCGGCACAGACCACGGCAGGCCGGCACAGCCCCTGGCAGGCCGGTACAGACCCCCGGCAGTCCGCTCAGACCCCCGGATAGTCGGTACAGACCACCGGCAGGCCGGCACAGACCCCCGGTAGGCCGGTACAGACCCCCGCAGCCTGCACAGACCCCCGGACAGTAGGTACAGACCCCCGGGCAGTCGGCACAGACCCCCGGCAGGCCGGTACAGACCCCCGGTCAGTCGTCACAGACCCCCCGGAAGGCCCGAACTGACGGCGTATCATGATGCGCACAGACCGTGCATCATGATGACGTCATTTCGGCAGCCAATCAGAGCCAGAGCAGTGGCTCTTTGCATTATGGGAACTTCCGATTCCGATATCCGATATTGAAAAAATATCGGTACTCAGTATCGGAATTCCGATACAGCGAATATCGGCCAATACCCGATATTTGCAGTATCGGAATGCTCAACACTAATCATCATTCCTTGGAAAAGAATGGTTATCAGGTTTCTTTGGTATATTTACATCGCCATCAGCATCATTCCTGGGGAAAGAATGGTTGTTAGTTGCATCATTACTCATGAAGTCATTAGCAGGTAACACATTCAGTTTCCCATCATCATCATCGCCAGTGTTAGCGTTACCCTTATTATCAGACTGGGGAGGGGTGTCATGGACGTAGTATGCAACCATCCTCCCCAAGTCAGTCCCCAATAAAACATCAGTGGGCAGGTTTTCAAACACTCCCACTTCCCTCAACCCGCTCCCAGCACCCCAATCAAGAAAAACCCGGGCCTCTGGCAAGGGACAACGGGTGCCTCCAATCCCGGTGACAGTCAGGGTTTTCCCCTCAACAAACTCTTCTGGGGTCGCCAGTCCAGGACGGATGAGGTTTCGTTCAGCCCCGGTGTCCTTGAGGCCTGTAGCAAGACGGGCCCCCACCTGAACAGGTTGAATATTGTCGTCAATCCTCCCAACCACACCTCCCACCAAAAGAACAGAGGCGTTGTGCCCAGAGGTCTTGGCTGGGGGGGTTCTTTGGCTTTTCATGACAGGTGGAACGGAGGTGACCAGTCCGATCGCAGTTGAAACACGGGCGACTGTCAGTAGTAGGCCTGGTGTTAGCAACAGGGACAGGGCCTCCGGAGGGACGGCTAGCTGGGGCACTGGGGTTGGTTGCAGGCTTAACCTGCTATGAATGAGAAACCGAGGAGGAAAAGCAAGACAACAAGCTAAGTCTCAGAAAACCAGAGAAGTTGGTAACTATGCAGATTGCAGATCCCTGATCTTAACCGCACAACTAGCAGCAGTCGTGGAGCGTTCCTACGTTGGTCCTAGACGCCTCGTCACAACCGGAGAACTACATAAGCCTAAAGCAGGAAAAGAGGAAAACTAACTGCCCCAGAGCAGACCCCAAAGGAAAGACAGCCCCCCACATGTATTGATGGTGAAACAAGATGAAAATGCAAACAAAGGCAGGAAAATAGGCTGAGCAAACGATGGGGCCCGGCTAACTAAAAAGGACAGAAAAGGAAAGACACTGTCTGAAATCTGCCAAAAACAACCTACAAAAATATTGTCCAAGACTTCTGATAGCAAAATTAACCCTGAAGTCACTAGACTTATAAACCTATATCAGCACTCTGAAATATTCTGAGACAGAGCAAAAAAGAGACCAATCTAATAAGGGACAAAAAGCAGATTGGCAAATACTGATTAATAGGAGTGGAATTTCAGCATAGCCCCAGCAGGGGCAGGCTGATTACACAACAAACTGAATTGACCAACAAGCGCAAGTGTGAACATTAGCAAAAAACAAACTTAACTTGAGAAGACTGGAAGAGAGCTGAAGTCCAGGCCCTGAGAAGCAGACTGAATCACCAGCACCCGGATAGGGCGTCGGCTGTCTTATATCCAGTCTGATACTCCAGAGATCCAATTGTTATCTTCCTCAATAGGTGGCAGATTACCACTTAAACGAACCGCACTACCTCCTGTCACCACCAGAGGGAGAACGGAAGGGGAACTCTCAACTGGTGGAGCAGAAAATGAGTTAATGACAGTACCCCCCCTTGAGGAGGGATCACTGAACCCTCATCCATGCCACCAGGCCGATCAGGATGGATCCGGTGAAAAGCACGAACCAATTTATTGGCATGAATATCAGAGGCAGAGACCCAAGAATTATCCTCCTGACCATAACCCTTCCATTTGACCAAATACTGGAGTCTCCGTCTAACCAAATGAGAATCCAGTATTTTCTCTACCTCATATTCCACATTGCCTTTAACCAATACAGGATCAGGAGGTGCCGCCACAGGAACTACTGGCTCAACAAACCTCTTCAACAGAGACTTGTGAAATACGTCATGGATTTTGAACGTAACTGGAAGAGCCAATCGAAAAGAAACAGGATTAAGAATCTCCAAAATCTTATAAGGTCCAATAAATCTTGGCTTAAATTTTGGAGATGCAACCTTCATAGGAATATTCTTAGACGACAGCCAAACCATATCACCCACTTTAAACCGGGGACCAATGGTCCTACGCCGGTTGGAAAAACGCTGGGCCTTTTCCTGAGAGAGTGACAACTTATCCACCACTTGGTCCCATATCTGCTGCATTCTCACAACCACAGTGTCCACACATGACTACGCAGGGTCCCCGGGTATTTCAGCCTTCTTTGACCTAAGCCCCGCGTAACATTATAATCGGCCTCAATATTTTGGTAGTCCATGGATTCCATGACTTCCATAAACCGCCAGTTGGCGGCGCTGTCCTTACAGGTCACCGAGTTGAAGGGGGCCGTTCAGCAGCAGGGCCTGGTTGTAGCTAATGTGCAAGCGGCTTCTGCAGGTGCAGGTGCAGAGCCGAAGATTCCGCTGCCTGAACGATTTGCTGGGGAACGCAGCAAATTTGTCATCTTTCGGGAGGCCTGCAAGTTATACTTTCGCATGCGCCCGGTCTCCTCCGGTAATGAGGCTCAGCGGGTGGGTCTGGTGTTATCATTACTGAGTGGGGACCCTCAAGCATGGGCGTTTTCCCTACCAGCTGACTCTGCTACGTTTCATTCGGTTGAGAATGTTTTTTCAGCACTCGGGCTCATTTATGATGATTCCGACAGATTGGCTCTAGCGGAATCTAAAATCCGCGCCCTCCGTCAGGGGGAACGTATGGTGGAAGACTATTGTTCAGAATTTCACCGTTGGGCAGTAGACACACAGTGGAACGACCCAGCGCTGCGGAGTCAGTTTATTGATTGGGTTTCAGGAAGAGTTAAACAGGCCCTCCTGATGTATGAGACTCCTGCATTGTTAGAGTCTGCCATGAGTTTGGTTATTCGTATTGATCGCCGTTTGCGTCAGGGGGCGTAGGAGACGCTGCCCCTGGGGGAAAGCAGGGGTGCAAGTGTGGTTGCTGCAGGTGAGCCCATGGAACCTATGCAAATCACTGGGGTATCACATGTTAAGCGTCGCGTTCCTGGGTTCAGGAAGCAAGGAGCATGTTTTTACTGTGGTAAAAGAGATCATTATGTAAATGCTTGTCCTGTGCTACCTAAGAAAGTCGCACCGGCGGAAAACTGGTAAGCTCAGAGGGTATGGAGGAGGCCCAACTGAGCGTATGAATATCCTCCATGATGGTATCTCAATGTATGCTCCCTGCCAGGGTTATTATTGCGGGCAGAGAGCTACCAATATCAGTGTTTGTGGATAGCGGTTCCACCACCAATCTCATGGATGAGGAGTTTGCACGCACGGCCGGTTTTAAGATCGAAAAACTCCCTCATCCTATTTGCGTGGTTACCATTAATGCCGCTCCCCTGCCACAGGGGGAGATTACTGAGTTTGTAGCTGAGGTTAAACTCCACATTGGGGTCCTACATTCTGAGTGGGTTACATGTAGGGTACTCAATAATCTCCCAGCACAAATGGTCCTGGGTTTCCCATGGTTGTCCAAGCACAACCCGGTGATTGACTGGAGAACCCAGGACATTGTTCAGTGGAGTGGTTTCTGCCAGGAAATTTGCTTGTCCACATGTGTGTCCGCCGCAAAGTCCAGCCTTCCGGAGGCATTGCTGGATTTTGCGGACGTTTTCTCTGAGAGGGGTTGCTCAGAACTACCTCCACATCGAACCTATGAGGCTGAGTTCACATGTGGCGTTTTTTTCGCATTTCCGCGGCGGTTTTAACCGCGCAATTTTGCCGCGAAAAATAAGCATCCCATGCATTCCTATGGGATTCCGCAATGCTGTGCTAATGCTGCGGTTTTTACCGTGGCGGAATCGCTTCGCGGTAAAAAACGCAGCATGCTCATTATTTTGCGGAATCGCGGCGATCCCGCACCCATAGGAATGCATTGTTCCGCTTACTTCCCGCATGTGGCTGTGCACACCATGCGGATAGTAAGCAGAACAATTGCGGATGGTACCCACTGTCCGGAGGAGAGGAGACTGTCCTCCGGGCTTTGGGTACCATACCCCTGTAAAAAATAGAATTAAAAAATAAAAAATATTGTTATTCTCACCCTCCGACGTCCCGCGCAGCCTTCTCGCTTCTCTCCACGCTCCGGTCCCAGTAATCCTTTGCGAAAATGCCCGCGATGGCGTCCGATCTCGCGGGATCGCGAAGTCTCGCGGTCATTCGCGCGACATCATCGCGAATTACCGCGAGACGTCGCGATCCCGCGAGAACTGACGTCATCGCGGGCATTTTCGCAAAGGATTACTGGGAACGGATGCGCGGGACGTCGGAAGGTAAGAATAACAGTATTTTTTATTTTTTTTTTACATTCTATCTTTTACTACTGACGCCGCATAGGCGGCCTCAGTAGTAAAAAGTTGGTCACACTTGTCAAACACTATGTTTGACGAGTGTGACCAACCTGTCAATCAGTTCTCCAAGCGATGCTACAGATCTCTTGGAAAACGCTAGCATTTTGCAAGCTAAATACGCTTGCAAAATGCTAGTTTTTCCGCGGGAAAATCGCGGGAATTTAAAATGCGATTTTCCCGCGGACTGGAATTCCGGAATTCTCGCGGTAATTTCCGCGAGAGTTCCGGTACGTGTGCACTTAGCCTGACTGTGTGATTAGGTTAAAACCCGGGGCCAAATTGCCAAAGGCTAGGATGTTTAGTATTTCTGGTCCGGAGAGACAAGCTCTTAAAGACTACATCGCGGAGAGTCTAAGTAAAGGGCACATCCAGCCTTCATCCTCACCTGTAGCAGCGAGGTTTTTCTTCATTAAGAAGAAAGATGGGGGGTTACGCCCGTGTCTGGATTTCCGGGAGTTAAACCAGATTACGGTCCGTGATCCCTACCCGATGCCTCTGATCCCTGATTTGTTCAACCAGGTGGCTGGTGCGAAGTGCTTTTCCAAACTTGACCTCAGGGGGGCGTACAACCTCATAAGGGTCCGTCAGGGGGATGAGTGGAAGATGGCGATTAATACCCCTGAGGGTCATTTTGAAAGCCTAGTTATGCCATTTGGGTTGACAACCGCGCCTGCTGTTTTCCAACATTTCATAAATGATGTATTCGCTCATGTGCTAGGGAAATTTGTGAATGTGTACCTGGATGATATCCTCATTTATTCGAGCGACCGGGACACTCATTTAGAGCATGTCAGGCAGGTGTTACAGTTGCTCCGTGAGAATAAGCTCTATGCTAAGCTTGAAAAATGCATATTTTTTGTTCAGGAGTTGCCTTTTTTGGGATATATTGTGTCCGCCGCAGTGTTTAAAATAGACGCCGCGAAGGTGCAAGCGGTGCTGCGATGGGAACGGCCTGATAATCTAAAAGCGCTCCAGCGGTTCCTTGGGTTTGCCAACTATTATAGGAAGTTTATTAAGATTTTTTCTACTACAGCCAAACCGCTCACGGACATGATGAGAAAAGGTACCAATCTCGCTATCTGGTCTGAGGTTGCGGTGCGTGCATTTGAGCTTCTGAAAAACCGTTTTGCTTCAGCCCCCATTCTGGTGCAACCGGACGTATCTAAACCTTTTACTGTGGAGGTTGATGCGTCTGAGGTGGGAGTGGGGGCAGTACTGTCACAGGGCTCGTCCTTGAGCAATATACGTCCATGCGCCTACTTCTCCAAGAAGCTGTCGCCTGCCGAACGGAATTACGATATCGGCAACAGGGAGTTGTTGGCCATCAAATTGGCTTTTGAGGAATGGCGACACTTCTTGGAGGGGGCGGCCCACCAGGTCACAGTCATCACCGACCATAAAAACCTGCTCTATCTGGAGTCGGCCAAGCATCTGTCTCCCAGGCAGGCTCGCTGGGCATTGTTTTTTACACGATTTAACTTTCTGGTGACTTACCGTCCTGGGGCTAAAAACACCAAGGCGGATGCCTTGTCCAGGTGTTTTCCGGGGGGAGAACCTCGGGAAGATCCGGTACCCATCCTCCAGGAAGGTGTAGTGGTTTCGGCTCTCACGACTGAGGTAGAGGCGGAGATTGCCGAGGCCCAGGAGGAGGTACCGCCAGGACTTCCCGCTAACAAGTCATTCGCACCCCTTCATCTTCATCTTAAGGTGTTGGGGGAACACCACGACTCTGTCCTGGCCGGTCATCCAGGGGTTAGGGGCACCTTGGAGCTGGTATCGTGCCGCTTCTGGTGGCCAAAAATCCGGCAGGACGTGGTCTCGTACGTGGCAGCTTGCATCACATGCGCCAGGGCCAAGTCGCCCAGATCCCGTCCTGCTGGCACTCTACAGCCTCTGGGGGTACCTAGTAGGCCATGGACAGAAATCTCCATGGACTTTATCATGGACTTGCCTGCCTCGGTGGGGAACACGGTCATCCTGGTGGTGGTTGATCGATTTTCGAAGATGGCGCATTTTGTGTCGTTGCCTGCCTTGCCCAACGCGAAGATGTTGGCTCAGGTTTTTGTGCAGGAGGTGGTCAGACTACATGGAGTTCCGTCGGACATAGTGTCTGATAGGGGTACCCAGTTTGTGGCGAAGTTTTGGAAAGCTTTTTGCTCACGATTGGGGATCAAGTTGTCTCATTCGTCTGCGTTTCATCCGCAGTCAAATGGTCAAACTGAGTGCATGAACCAAAATCTGGAGCAGTATTTGTGATGTTTTGTGTCTGACAACCAAGAGGAGTGGTCGACATTCCTTCCCTTGGCCGAGTTCTCGTTAAATAATCACCGCCAAGAATCATCAGGAGAGTCTCCGTTCTTTTGTGTTTACGGGCAACATCCTCAATTTTGTACCTTGCATCAGGGTGGCTCTGGGGGCGTCCCGGAGGAGGACCAGCTAGGAGTTCAACTATCATCGGTCTGGAGGAGTGTGAAACAGCGATTGCTGAGCATGAGTGCAAGGTACAAACGAGTGGCTGACGCTAGACGCGTGCCAGGTCCGGACCTGTGTGTGGGTGATTGGTTGTGGTTAGCTACTAAAAACATAAAACTCAAAATTCCATCATTGAAATTAGGTCCAAGGTTTATTGGCCCTTTTAAGATTGCTGCCATCATTAACCCGGTTGCTTATCAGTTGGAACTTCCTGCGGTATATAAGATACACAACGTGTTTCACAGGGCTTTATTGAAAAAGGTGGTAGGCTCTGTGGACACGACGCCGATGCCACCTCCAGTCATGGTGGATGGCGATTTAGAGTTTGAAGTCTCCAAGGTGGTGGACTCTCGAGTACTGCGCCGTACTCTTCAGTATTTGGTACACTGGCGGGGGTATGGTCCGGAGGAGAGGTCTTGGGTACCAGCCACGGACATACATGCGGATCGGCTGGTCAGTTCGTTTCACCGCCGTCATCCGGACAAGCCGGGTCCTATGAGTCTTGAGGGCCCTGGGGTCCCTCGTAGATGACGGGGTACTGTCATGTCGGACGCTATTCACACCACAGCGTCCGGCAGGCAGCGGTAGTTCCATCTCCATCCACTATAGCCTCAGTGGCGCCGGCTTGATTTTACTCAGGTTATCAGGGGTTAATCTAGCTGGAAATCAGGTGGGATGTTTGGTCACGCCCACGGTCTTTAAATAGTCGTGCTGGCCTATGGGCGTCGCCGATTATAGCTTGTGTTTTATGCCAAGTGGTTCCGGTCTGGAGAGGAGGTGTTGGAGAGAGAAATTCGTATCTGGTGGCGTATGATCCGTTGTTACCTTTTCGCCTTCCTATATTTGTGTTTTGCCCTGTTCACATTACGGTATTGTCCTGTGTGTATGCGGCGCGGTGCGGTTTAAGTTCTCCCTGTCTGTCATTACTATGTGGGCTTTGGTGGTTTGACAACTCACTGGGTGGTGGGTGGAGGGTTCAGCTTAGGGCTGAGCAGGAGATAAGGAAAGGTTGGAGGCTCAGGCATTTGCACCATTAGCAAAAACCCTGGGTTGAGGGTCAGACAGGGTTTTCCCTAGTTGGAGGGACTACGCAGGGTCCCCGGGTATTTCAGCCTTCTTTGACCTAAGCCCCACGTAACAGTACCTTGCTTTTGCCAACCACTAAAGCAGATCCTCGATGCGCAGCATCGGGTGGGCATCAGAGGTTGTGATGGCGTTGAGCCCCCTGTAGTCCACGCAGAACCGGGTGGTTCGATCCTTTTAAGGCACGAGGACTACAGGTGAGGCCCACACGCTTTTTCAATGTCGAATCACCCCCAGCCTTAACATCTCATTGATCTCTTGGCGCATGACTTGTTGCACCACCTCAGAGATCCGATAAGGTGTTCGCCGTAGTGGGGCATGATTTCCGGTGTCCACCTCATGAACCGCTAACTCCGTCCTCCCAGGTCGGTTGGTGAACCCGGCCCAGAAGGGTTCCAGGCTTTCCACCAACTGCGACTGTTGGGATACAGTTAGCAAACCACTTATCTCCATGTCCTCAATGGACCCATTGGCCTTGGCTTGGGCCAGCATGTCCAGGAGGGGATCTTCCTCCCCTTCCTCAGGCAGGTTGCAGACCGGTAGGACGCAAGCTTCATGCTCGTGGTGCGCCTTCAGCAAGGCCTTGCGCCTACCCCGAGCCCGGTCAAGCATGACCACGTAGGTGACCGGGTTGAGCTGTTGGTGGATGATGTGTGGGCCTTCCCAGGCTGCCTGAAGCTTATCCATTGGTGCAGGGACCAGCACCCACACCTTTTGACGCACCTAGTAGGTCCACTCCCGGGCGTTCTGGTCGTACCAGTGCTTCTGGTCAGCCTGAGCCTGCATCATGTTATCATGCACCAACTGCGTAAAGGTCTGCATCTTGTCACGGAAGCGCATGACATAATCCACGATGGACACTTCTGTGGGGTTTGGCTCATCTTCCCAGGATTCTCTTATCAACCCAAGGGGTCCCCGGACTCGCCTGCCATACAGGAGCTCGAAGGGGGAGAACCCGGTCGAGGCCTGCGGAACTTCTCTGTAAGCGAACAGCAGGTGTGGGAGGTAGCGCTCCCAGTCGCGCCCTTGGGTCTCAACCAGCATGCGGAGCATCTGTTTGAGGGTACCATTGAAGCATTCACACAAACCATTAGTCTGTGGGTGATACGCACTTGATACCAGGTGCTTCACCTGAATTTTCTCACAGAGAGCCTCCATTAGACGAGACATGAATTGGGTCCCTTGATCGGTAAGCATCTCCCTGGGAAATCCTACCCTTTAAAATATGGTCACCAGTGCATCAGCCACCTTATCTGCCCTATTTGAAGACAGAGCTACTGCCTCTGGGTACCAGTTAGCATAGTCTACCACGGTGAGAATGTAGTGCTTTCCAGAGCTGCTGGGGACGGCCAGCAGGCCTACAATGTCCACCGCGATTCTCTGGAAAGGCTCCTTTATCACCGGCAAAGGAATAAGGGGAGCCTTAAGAGCAGGCCCCGCCTTACCCACTTTTTGACAGGTGTTACAGGAGCGGCAATATTGTGTTACATCTGTCCCCATCTTGGGCCAATAGAAGTGTTGAGACAACCGTGCCTTTGTTTTGCTGATCCCCAAGTGTCCAGCGAGTGGAATCTCATGGGCAATCAGCAACAACTCAGTTCTAAACTGTAGGGGGACGACTAGCTGTCATTCCCTCAACCACTCCTTTTGGGAATCTGTCTCCCGGTACAACCTTCCTCGTTCCCAGAACACCCTTTCCTTATCGGGCTCGGAGGTGGGCGTCTCGGCGAGGTGTCTCAATTTCTCCAGGCTGGCATCTGAGTGCAGAGCAGCCTGTAACTCCTTGCTGGAGGCTGCCAGAAGTGACGTCAGGGTTCCTTCCGTACTGGGACCCTCTGGAACCGGCTCTGGGTCACCTCTGGTTTAGTCTCTCCTGTAGCAGAAAAGGGTCCAGAAGACAGGGCGCTACCTGCGAGCTGGGCACTCTGACTGCGTGTGACAGCTGCTACGTATGCTGTCTCCCTGGGGATTTCTACAGACCCACCAGTCGGTGCTGCTATGGGCTCTACCTCCCCATCCACCCCCAACACTTCAGGAGCAGTGCTACTTATGGGCCAGTTACCTTCCTCGGTGGCACTGGTCAGGTGCATGGCATTACCTTCCTCATGGTCCCCATGCACCTCCCCATTTCCCTGAGCACCGTTGCTTGCTCCTGCCAGGGGTTCCTCAGCCGTCTTACTCCGCAGAGTGATGGGCTGAGTACTTCGGTACCTCTGAACACATCTACCGTTTCAAAGAAGGTTCAGTCGGCACAGATACATCATCATCATTATCATTCCTAGGAAAAGAAGGGTTATCAGATTGCTTTTGTACAGTTACATCACCATCAGCATCATTCCTGGGGAAAGAATGGTTGTTAGTTGCATCATTACTCATCAAGGCATTAGCAGGTAACACATTCAGTTTACCATCATCATCATCAACACCAGGGTTAACGTTACCCTTATTATCAGATTGGGGAAGGGTGTCAGGGACATAGTATGCAACCATCCTCCCCAAGTCAGTCCCTAATAAAACATCAGTGGGCAGGTTTTCAGACACTCCCACTTCCCTCACCCCGCTCCCAGCACCCCAATCAAGAAATACCTGGGCCACTGGCAAGGGACAGTGGGTACCCCCAATCCCGGTGTCAGTCAGGGTTTTACCCTCAACAAACTCTTCAGGGGTCGCCAGTCCAGGACGGATGAGGGTTCGCTCAGCTCCGGTGTCCTTGAGGCCTGTTGCAAGACGGGCCCCCACCTGGACAGGTTGAACGTTGTTATCAATCCTCCCAACCACACCTCCCACCAAAAGAACAGATGCCTTGGCTGGAGGGTTCTTCGGCTTTTCCGGACAGGCGTGACGGAAGTGACCAGTCCGATTGCAGTTGAAACACAGGTGACTGTCAGTAGTATGCCTGGTGTTGGTAACAGGGACAGGGCCTCCGGAGTGACGGCTAGCTGGGGCACTGGGGTTAGTTGCAGGCTTACCCCCTCTCCAGCTGGTGGTGACTGGCCTCCGCGTCTCTGGTTTTCGGTTGGCCTCATAGTTGTCGATCTGCGCCGCTTTATCCGCATTCGTTGGTTCGCGGTCCAGGATGAACTGTCGGACTTCAGCTGGGCAGAGATGCAGGAACTTGTCTTTGATCATCAGGTCCCATAGCAGCTCAAAGGAGTCAACGGACAGGCCATGGATCCACTGGTCAAAGTGGGTCCTGAGTCCTTGCACCACATCACTGTAGCTATCGTGTGGGCCACGTTGGATGTTCCGGAACTTCTTTCGGTATACCTCAGGTGTCAGCTGGTATTTGGCGATCAGAGCCTGCTTTATGGCATCATAGTCATCGTCGTCTTCTGACAGAAGAGAAGCCAACGCCTCCAGAGCTTTGCGTTTTAGCCCTGGGGTCAAGTACCTTGCCCATTGGTCTCTAGGCAGCTGGTACTGTCTGCAGGCTTTCTCAAAGGCTCGCAGGTACGTGTCCAAGTCCCCGTCCTTTTCCATCACGGGAAAATGCTCTGGCTGGGGTTTAGGACTCTGGACGCTGCTGGGCTCACTACTTCGGGCTGTGGGGGCATTCCACCCCCAGTGGAGCATCTTCAGTTCATGGGCCCTCTGCGCCTGGCGCTCGGCTCTCTCAGCCTCTCTTTCGGCTCGCTGCTCCGCTCTCTCCCGCTCGGCTCGCTACTCCGCTCTCTCCCGAACTTGCTGGATCAGCGTCAGATGTCCATCACGGTCTTCGGCAGGGAGTGCGTCCAAGGCCGCTTGCAGGTAGGGGTCCAGCGTGCTCTGGTTGAATGTGGGGCCAGCGCTCAGGAGTGGAGCCTCTGCTGCAGCCCCATTTTCACTTGGGCCAACTTCTGCGCCCACTGGACTCTGGGTGTTGTCCAGCTGCACCAGAGTCGCGATCAATTGATCTCTGGTTTTGTTTGTGGAGTCAATGCCTTGGTACGTGCATACTGCAGCAAGGTTTTCCTTTTTCTGCTGTCTGTACCAGTGTTTTCCTTTTGCCGCCATGGTTGCCAAATAAAAGATAGAAAAGAAAAACGAAGAGAAAGGAAGGGAATACTTGCAAGTACACAAAAATGTCTCAGAACTATTAACCACTGAGTCTGTTCTCCAAAACCTATGATGCAGGATTCCCGTGCAGGTTTTTAGTGAGAGGAATGATTGCTCAAACCAAATCACTAATGCTCTAGGATTATCCCACCGCTCTGCCACCAATATGTGAGGCATGACGCCAATGCAGCCAGGTGCGGGAGCGCCGCTCTCTAGCACCACAACAACAGCCATCTTTCTTAGGCTATTCTCTTGGGAGTTCTATTCTTCTTTATTCAAAGATCCGACTCTGGATTCAGCGATAAAGTGATAAAGGCTCGGACTGAGCCGAAATGTCGTAATAGTTATATCGCTTCTACTTGGTGCTATATATTCTTGTTTGGCTCCCACATGTTTTGTACATAATAAAATGAACACTTGTTTGCATAAAACCCCTCTGAGTGTGCGGTGAATTAGATTATTATTGGTAATAGGACCTACTGGTCCATTACACCTGCACCTCGCTACTGGACTTGAGTGCACGCTAACCTCCTGGTTACCAATATGTGAGGAACATCCCACCGCTGCCACCAATATGTGAGGAACGGCAGACCGCTGTTTGCCAAATTGTGATGGGCAGCGGACCCTGTGCCACCAATAAGTCACAATTCCACCACTGGCACCAGTAGGTCAGCGGACGGAGGGACGTGACACACTGCCGGCACACGGCTATCACAGGCTCAGTGGGGGCTTATCTTAGTTATCCCACCACCGGCACCACGTGACAAAAATACAGCAAGCTGATCTTGCTCTAACAATTTACCGCAGGGGGGTATTTTGGATGCCCCACCACTGCTAACAACCTTCCAGGAACTGCGGGGATTTATGGATATCCCACTTTCTCAGTTCCTGTCAGGAGCCCTGCACTGCACTTGCTCACTGAGCCAGTGCGGGTGTCCTGAGTACAAAGACAGTGCTCAAAGATACCTGCGGAGCAGGGCAACAGCGGTGACGATGCGTGCTTCAGAGTATCAGGACCTGAAGCACATGACTGCTGGGGGTGTGGCCTAAGCTCCACAGATCTAGGAGCTGCAGGGAAACTCCTAGAAAGGTAACTACAGGACAATGTTACCTAGGGGCATAGACAGAAACCAGATGAAGCCAGGGTCAAAGCACAAGATAGCAATACAGTACCAAAGGGTTAGACAGAATGGATAGTCAGGACATAGCAATAGGTCAGAAAACCAGAACAGGCAATAGATGGTACAATAGGGACAAACTGTAATGGAGTAACGATAACCAAGCCAGGAGGTCATAACCGGAGAAGACAATAGTACCAAAGCGAGAGACAGAGTACAGAGTGAGGGAACAGGCCGGGTCATACACGGGAAGCAAACAAGCAACGCAGAGAGTACACGCACACCAGGGGTCAGACACATCAGAACAACAGTATAGCTGACAGAGAACCCTGGTAAAGAGTGAGTATAAATACCCCTCCCAGATCCAGAAAGAGGCCACGAACACTTAACCCTGTGAGTGCAGGGCAAGAACCCTGTTCAAACCATGACATTACCCCCCTCTTAACGGGGGGCCACTGGACCCCCAGGCTTGTCTTGGTATCTGGCGTGGAAAGCCCGCACCAGACGATCGGCATGCACCGAACTGGCTGGGACCCATGACCGATCCTCCAGAGAGTACCCCTTCCAGTGTATCAGATACTGGAGTCTCCGGTGCACCCACCGGGAGTCAACAATGCACCCTACTTCATACTCCAGCTGCCCCTCTACCAGCACTGGCGGTGCATTTGATGAGGGATCCTCTCTCACCGTCCCCACAGGCTTTAACAGGGACCTGTGGAAGACATCAGAAATTTTAAAGGAGGTGGGCAGCTGCAGTCGGTAGGCTACTGGGTTAACAACCTCCACAACTTTGTATGGGCCAATAAACTTGGGGCCCAGCTTTATAGATGGTATCTTAATCTTGATATTGCAGGTGGATAGCCAAACCTTCTCCTGTTATGATTGAGTCACCGAGGAGGAAAAAACAAAACACAAGCTCAGCCCAGAAAATCAGAGAGGTTGGAAACTAGCGGATTGCAGACCCCTAATCCTATCACACAACTAGCAGTAGCCGTGGAGTGTTCCTACGGTGATCCTAGACACCTCGTCACAGCTGGAGATCTAAATAAGCCTAAAGAGAGAAAAGGGAAAAACTGACTGCCCCAGAGCAGACCCCAAAGCAATAGGCAGCCCCCAACATATAATGACGGTGAAGCAAGATGAAAACATTAACACCGATAGAAAGATAGGTTGAGCAAACGATGGGGCCCAAGTTAACTAAAAAGGACAGGACAGAAAAGCTGCTGTCTGCAATCCGAGAAAACCCTGCTAAAAATATTACCAACACAACTGATAAGCAAAAAGGACCCTGAAGTCACTAGACTTCAAACCCTATATCAGCACTCAGAATATTCTGAAAGCAGAGCAAAAGAGAACACTGATCAAGGAATAAGAATCCAGTACACCCCTAGCCGGGGATGGCTGAACTCAAAAAACAAGGTAAGCAAAACCAAATAAGTTCAATAGCAGAGCAAAAACTTATCTTTGGGAAGCAGGAATCAGACTGGTCTCCAAGAGTCCAGCAGAGAAATCACCAGCCACTCAGAAGGGCGTCGGCTGCCTTATATCCAGTCTGAAGTTCCTGTTACCCTGTCACAATCCACCTGATCAGGTGTTTGGTTTCTTTCATCCAAATCAACCTCACTACCTTCCTTCACCAGAAGAGGGAGATCCTCGGACACAAAAGGTGAATGAACAGATGAGCTCACAACATTCTCCCCTACTGCAAATGCTGGACCTGGCCCCCTCCTCCTGTCAGCAAACCGATTATAGTTTTTCTGGGCCTTGGAAATATTCCTCTGAACCTCCCTCCAAAGAATTCTAAAATGTTGTGTCACATTCTCAGCACCAGGACAACCTGAATCCATGCGGGAAAATACTCCAAAATGTGGGTTAAACCCATAGTTGACCTGAAAGGGAGACTTCCCAGTAGATTGACTCACACGACCGTTGAATGCAAACTACCATGGGCAATACCTCACACCAGTCCTCCTGCCTGGAAGAGGCCAAGCATCTCAGAATCTGCTCCAACGATTGGTTTGTGCGCTCCGTCTGTCTATTAAACTCTGGGTGGTAGGCAGAGGAGAAGGACAACGAAATCCCCAGCTTTTTGCAAAAAGCCCTCCAGAACCTGGCTGCAAACTGTACCCCTCTGTCTGACACCACATTCATAGGCACTCCATGCAACCTAATTATATGCTGCATAAATAAGCGGGCCAGGGTTTCAGCAGATGGTAACGCGGGGAGAGGTATAAAGTGAGCTTGTTTTGAAAACCTATGCACCACCACCCATATCACCGAGTTGCCCCTGGAAGGAGGAAGATTTGTGATAAAATCCATGGACAAATGTGTCCATGGTCTATCCGGAATTGGCAAAGGCACCAATTCCCTGGCCGGCCGGACCTGAGAACTTTTAGAACAAGCGCACACCCCACATGCAGTCACAAACTTTTTAATATCTGTTACCATAGAGGGCCACCAGAAATCCCTCGCAATTGCCCCCCGGGTAGCTGCAATCCCAGGATGAGCACTCAACACAGAATCGTGAAATTCCTGCATAAGTCAGAGATGGAAACGTTCCAGTACAAACAATTTACCCGGGGGTTTACCACCAGGAGCCCAAGCCTGGACCTCCAAAATCCCTTTCTGTAACTCAGATGAGATTTCGGCCACCACTACTCCTGGCTGAAGAATGGAGGAGGGAGGTTCTGGAGGAGACACCGAATCAAAGCTTCGTGATAAGGCATCAGCCTTGATGTTTTTAGATCCCAGGCGGAATGTGATGGTAAACTGAAATCGAGAAAAAAAAAAGCGCCCACCGAGCCTGTCTGGGGGTCAATCTCTTGGCAGACTCAATATAGGCCAAATTTTTGTGATCAGTGATGACTGTAATGGGATGAACAGCCTCCTCCAGGAAATGCCTCCATTCTTCAAAAGCCAACTTTACCGCCAACAACTCTCTATTGCCGACATCGTAATTTCTCTCGGCAGAGGAAACATTTTTAGAGAAGAAGGCACAAGGCCTCAGATTAGTAAGGGTAGGAGGGCCCTGAGACAAAACTGCCCCCACCCCTACTTCCGAGGCATCAACCTCCACGACAAAATGTCTTGACGGGTCGGGTTGTACCAATACCGAGGCTGAAGAAAAGCACTTTTTTAATGTCATGAAAGAGTTTTTTGCAGCTGCAGACCAATTTTTTACATCAGCTCCCTTGAGAGTGAGGTCTGTTAGAGGCTTTACCACCTGCGAGAAGCCCTTAATAAATTTCCTATAAAAGTTGGCAAAGCCCAAAAATTGCTGCAACCCTTTTAAGTCATGAGGCTGCACCCATTCCGTAACAGCCTGGACTTTCTTAGGATCCATGTGGAACCCCTCCCCTGACATAATCAACCCCAAAAAGGATACTTCTTGCATGAAAAATGAGCATTTTTCCAACTTGGCATACAAATGATTCTCCCTCAGTCTCATGAGAACCATCCGCAAATGGTGCAAGTGAGATTGACTGTCCACCGAGTATACTAGAATGTCATCCAAATAGATAACCACAAAACGACCAATTAAATCAGAGACAATTGCATTAATAAAATTCTGAAAAACAGCAGGAGTGTTGGTGAGACCAAAGGGCATAACCAAGTTTTCAAACAGCCCTTCAGTTGTCAGGAATGCTGTTTTCCATTCGTCCTCTTCCCGGACTCTTATAAGGTTATATGTCCCACGTAAATCCAGTTTAGACAACCACTTGGCCCCGGTGAGTTGGTTACATAGATCAGGAATTAGGGGGAGAGGGTATGTATTTTTCACAGTAATTTTGTTTAATTCCCGAAAGTCGAGGCACGGCCGCAAACCACCATCTTTTTTCTTAACAAAAAAGAAGCCCGCTGCCACAATGAAACAGAAGGCCTAATATGCCCTTTGCGGAGACTCTCGGTAATGTACTCCTTCATGGCTAGATGTTCGGGCCCGGACAAATTGAACAGGCGAGCCTTGGGTAACTTGGCTCCGGGGACTAGATTAATGGCACAATCAAAGGGTCTATGTGGTGGTAGCGCCTCAGCCTCACTTTCAGAAAATACGTCATCAAAATCTTTCAGGTACTCCGGAATACCTTCCAGATCGACAGACGACACTGACACAGATTTTACTGGGGTGACAAGAGTTGTCAAGTTACAACATAGACTGTTAGCCATACAACCCCACTGAATGATTTCCCCCGTGACCCAGTCAATAGTAGGATTGTGACGTTGAAGCCAAGGCATACCCAGTACCAGTCCAGCCGGCAGATTATTTATAACAAAACACCTTAATTTTTCCATGTGAGTGGAACCCACTTTCAGAGAAAAGGTATCAGTCATGAAACAAATTCCCTCCTGGGTGATAGAAGGCTCAATTGCCACGATTTTAACAGGATCTTTTAACCTGACCGTCCTTATCTTATGAAAAGTCACAACTTTGGCATTGACCAGATTAATAGAAGAACCACAGTCAACAAAGGCGGTAGTCCCAACTGGACTGCCTGTAAGTTCCAGTTCCACCAGAAGCAGAATTTTAGTAAGTGAGGAAAAGGGTACCTGGGAGTCTGGGCAACCTCCTCGATTGTTACCAAGACTCAGTCTTTCTCCTGACTGCTTCACTGAAGAAGGGCAAGAAGGACAGTTTCTTCTCCAATGTCCAGCGGATCCACAGTAAAAGCACAATTGGTTGTTTCTTTGGTGTCTCCTCTCTTTGTCCTCCAATGACATGGCACCAATCTCCATGGGCTCAGGACTAGAAGCTGAGTCTCTTAGATTGGAGAATAAAGGGATCTCCTGCATCATGACCCCTCTTGCCCACAGCCTACGGTCCATGCGGACAGCCTGGATCATAGCGTCCTCCAAAGAATCCGGTGGAGGATGAAGGGCTAGGGCATCTTTCAAACGTTCGGACAGGCCTCTACAGAACAAACCCCGAAGGCAGCATCATCCCAGGAGACCTCCGCTGCCCAGCGTCTGAACTCAGAGCAGAACCATTCAGCAGAGTTCCTCCCCTGTGTCACACTCATCACCATATCCTCTGCCAGACGCACTCTATCAGGCTCATTATAAATGTGCCCCAGAGCCTCAAAGAACAAATTCACAGACATACATTTAGGAGCAGAGAAAGAGAGAGAGAAAGCCCATGCCTGTGGAGCCCCCCGAAGTAGGGAAATGATGACCCCCACCCTCTGGAACTCATCCCCGGAGGAGCAGGGCCTCAGAGAAAAAAAAGCTTGCATCCTTCTCTGAAAGACCTGAACTCCTTTTTATCCCTTGAGAAAAGGTCTGGCAATTTGACCGGAGATTCAGGGAATGCCAATGACACATCTCTATCCCCAGCACTAGGAGCCCCTGCAGCGACAGCCCCCTGCACAGTATCCACCAACTGTTGCTGGGTCTGGGCCATCGTGCGCTGTTCCACATTTAGTTTGTGGAACATTTGGGTCAGGTGCTTGACCTGATCAGCCAAAGCTTGTATGGGATCCATGAGGATAACACATTTTTTTTCTTTCTTCAGAGGAAAAAAAAAACTGAAATGGTCAGCTATAATGTCAGGAACCCCGCACTGCACTTGCTCACTGAGCCAGTGCGGGTGTCCTGAGTACAAAAACAGTGCTCAAAGATACCTGTGGAGCGGGCAGCTGCGGTGACGATGCGTGCTTCAGAGTATCAAGACCTGAAGCACATGACTGCTGGGGGCGTGGCCTAAGCTCCACAGATCTAGGAGCTGCAGGGAAACTCCTAGAAAGGTAACTACAGGACAATGTTACCAAAGGGCATAGACAGAGACAGAAACCAGATGAAGCCAGGGTCAAAGCACAAGATAGCAATACAGTACCAAAGGGTTAGACAGAATGGATAGTCAGGATGTAGCAATAGGTCAGAGAAAACCAGAACGGGCAATATACGGTACAATAGGGACAAACTGTAACGGAGTAACGATATCCAAGCCAGGAGGTCAGAACCGGAGAAGACAATAGTACCAAAGCGAGAGACGGCGTAGAGAGTGAGGGAACAGGCCGGGTCATACACGGGAAGCAAACAAGCAATGCAGAATACACGCACACCAGGGGTCAGACACACCAGAACAGCAGTATAGCTGACAGAGAACCCTGGTAAAGAGTGATTATAAATACCCCTCCCAGATCCAGAAAGAGGCCACGTACACTTAACCCTGTGAGTGCAGGGCAAGAACCCTGTTCAAACCATGACAGTTCCACTTTGGAACTCGCAGCTCTCTGACGCCCCCTTACCCTCAGGTCAGTCAGGGAACTGCACCTAGGATAACTAGTCGCCGGACGGGCTGCTTGTTGTGCACGGGCCGCTAGACTACTGCAGTAAGGGAATTATCAATGCTGTGGCCGCATCCCCTCATTCAGCATGTAAGACCCGTCTGTACTGCCAGCTAACCTAGCCAGCCGTGCACACCACGATGCCACCAGCCATGCTTTAATTAATCAAAGAGTTAATTAAGAGGGTCCACGGCAAACCCCAAATTTGTAGCGATTATCTAAAAAAGGCGCATAGTTCGTTTCTTAGAGCATGGAGGCAAACTAATAGATTTTTATCATTTATTCCCAAAAGGCCAGCAATTACTTAGATAAAGAATTGTTACAAAATTGAGACATTAAATATGACTAAATACAAATATAAAACAAAGGGATTAAAAGACAGAAAGTAACACTCACATGTGTTCAGTCGGTATCAGGCAGACCATGTAGAGGGAGGAGGCGGAGCCACACATCTCCACTCATCTGCACGTCTTGTCAGCATGGACTCTATAGCTCCAACTTCAATTTGGTAGGGAATACCTATAGCATAGGGTCTGTGACCTTACGGCGGTCTGGTGAGGTCCAACCCCCTTCTCTCTGTTGTAACTTAGCTAAAAAAGTTATGATAACCATATCTTAATAGGGTAAGCTCGTATAAACTCACCAAGGGTATCATGTTTCCCAGAGTAACGAACCCAACAAGAAAACATCAAGAATGCACTAGATAAGACACTCCATTTGGGAGCAAACTATATCTCAATTTCTGGAAGTCCGAGAATCGTGAAACTTAGGGGTTTAGAAAGCTGGCTTCGTGCCCTTTGCAGAAATGTGAGTTATTATATCTCTGAGGTGTATGGTTTTTACAATATGACTTGTTTTAACACTTCCCATATACTTGCATACAGCCTCGGCCAGAACAAAGAGATCTTTTCCCTTAACTAATTAGCATTCCTTTCTGTGGAGAGGGGCCAAATGTTATAGATGAAGTGTCCTATTACCAGTGTGGACACATAACTGATAAGGAGGGGGGATGTTGCTGTGTGACAAGGCGATTTTCTGGAAAGAATTGAGGATTCTAGAAAGTTCTACCTTACAGACATTTTACATTACAAAAACTAAATAACCAAAGAATAAGTACAAACTTAAAATTGTACAGTGTTAGAACCCTAAGAGGGAAACCACAGAAAATGGTTCTCCTACTTGCGCCAGGGGAAAAGTCGGTGCAGCGCAAGGCTAAGGAAACCCTCATTAACACCTATATCAAATAGACAAATATACAAGCTTAACACAATATTATATCATATAATATCAGATAACCCATAGACACACCTCACAATAGGCTCAGGTGACATGTCCTGGACCAGCAGAAGAAACTGTAGGAACAGAGGACAAGACACCTGAGATTTCAGAAATTGGAACCCCTCTTCAGGTAAAAGAAAAGTTGCATTCTTCCCTTTGTAATTAAAAAAGAGGCGTAGAGGAAAGCCCCACTTATAAGGAAGGCCTCGCTCCCTCAACACGGAGGTCAGTGATCGAAAGTGTTTCCGATCTTCAATAGTTGTTTTAGATAGATCAGAAAACATCTTTAGATGGTGATATGGTTCCAGGAAGCCTCCCTTAATTCTGACCAAATTCGAATTTTCTCTTTTATGTGGTAGAAATGAATTTTCATAATTGCATCCCTGGGTAGGTCTTTAGGGATGGAAGGAGGCTTAGGGAGACGATGGATAAGATCAATGATAAGATCCGTATCCGAAAGATTGGGAATCATCCTCCTAAAAACTCCCCTAACATAGTCAGAGAGCTTGACTGGTGAAATATCTTCCGATATACCCCTGATTTTAATATTGTTGCTGCGGGGCGGTCCTCCAGATCCGCCAATTTAAGTCGCAACTGGTATATCTCAGACTTGGACTCTGAATGGTGTTTTAGAGATACCGTTTGTGATTTTTCCAATTCCCCCAATCTAGACTCATGGTTATCCAACCGAGCAGTAAAGTGTTCAAGAGTATCTTGAAAAAGCTTTGGTTGGTTAGCCATGTCGATACACATCCTGGCACTAAGTTTTTCAACTAATGTGTTCATATATGCCTCAAGGGTTGTAGCACCAGGGAAGGCCCTGGACAACTCAGGTTTCGGCCTGGATTTTTTTGGAGTAGGGTTGGGGGAAGAACTACAATCCTCCCCCGAGGAATTGGCACTGGAAGACCGCGTACTCCCCCCACCCGAGGGACCCTTCCTCTTTGAAGAGGAAGAAAGATCCATTGCCTCAGTATGAGAATTTGAGGAAGGAAGATCTCCACTTAACGTTGTCAAACAAGCACCATGTGTGGACAACGGGAGAGATACATTGTCGGTAGAAAGCTGTGAACAGTCTCTGTCAATGGGAGAACGGGACTTAAGCGGACTCAACAGATTAACCGTGTCCCTGGAAGAACTACGAGGAGACTTGGGTTCTTTATTTTGCTTTTGTCCTCTAGAGACACCTGTAGTTTTAGCCATAGGTAATTTTGAGTTGAAATGACTCGTTCTGCCAAGTGATATAACCAAGAACTGAGAAAGAGTAGAATAGTAACTTTATATTAAATAAATTAACCCGGGAGATAATGTCACAGAAGTGTGTAGGGTTGTGTTATTTTGAGGTGACCGGCTAGGGACCACCGCTACCCAACGTCAATTTTTTGCTAAAATTTTTTTATTTATTTATTTACTGTTTTATTTATTTTTTTGTTTTTTGTATTTTATTATGTTTTATTTATTATTTCTAATATTATTGTTTCTTCTGTTTCCTCTCTCCCCTCTCCCTCCAATTTATATATTAAATATTATAATTATACTTTATAAGCTTATTATTTAGTTTTAAATAATTATTTTTAATTATATAGTATATTGGTTATTTATATATTAAATGAGCAACAATTCCCTATACCAATCAGTATGATGAAGTATGTGTATACACTTTTCAATGCAAGAACAGCAAATAAAGCAACATCAAATATTGAGTTCAAACCCACCAAGAAAATGGCCGCCCCCAGCAGCTGCGACACAAGACCCACCAATAAAATGGCCGCTACCATAGGTGGCGACTGCAGTCTCCCACAGCTTACAGACAGGCTGCAATCAATGGCGATGTCACAGGCATAGGTGAGGAAGCCTGTGGAGCAGGCGTATACAGCGATCTGTGCCTGTCACAGCCAGACACGTCTGGACAAGGCAGCTGGGGATCTCCACTTCATTCAGAAGAAGGCCTTGGACCAGCGATGATGTCACAGGAGGAGGAGCAGCCGGACTATAGAGGAGCAGGGCGAGCTGACAAAGGAACTTCTCGGGCAATGTGGCCTGGTAAAACAAATTAAAAAAAGATCCAAAGCCCCCCGGTCCATCAGGGGCAACCCCATAAATGGGGAGAGATACATTTTTATTCAATTTTGAGCCCAGAAAAAAAAACGCAAATAGCGGTGACGTCACTGGCAGGGAGGCGGCACCTGCAGCAGTCCCAATCCAAATCTTCACCAGCGATGTGCCCAGGCAAAATAAAGTTAAAAGGGGGCGCAAACCCCCCGGTTAGACAGGGGCAGACCTATAAAAGGTCACAGGGGAGGTTCTAATGTATTTTGTGACGCCACCCGAATAGCGGTGATGTCACTGGCAGAGGAGGAGGATCTGCAGTGAAAACACACAAAAGAGGTCTGTGATCCCCTGGTCTACAAGGGGCAGCCCCAAAATAAGAGTTAAACCCAGTCTAGTTCAAATTTGATCACAGGACAAAAAAACGCTTATAGCGGTGACGCCACTGAGAGGGAGGGAGATGGTGCCTGCAGCGGTCTCAGTCCATGTCTTCACCTGCGATGTGCCCAGGCTAAACAAAATTAAAAGGGGGCGAAAACCCCCCGGTTGGGTAGGGGCACACACACAGAAGGTCCCAGAAGGTGTTTTGATATGTTTTATGATACCCACTGAATAACGGTGACGTCACTGGAAGGCAGAAGATGGCGCCCAGAGAAATTTCTGACAGGATCTTCACCCCCGCTGTGCCAGGGTATAACACAGTCAAAAGGGGGCTAAAACCGCCTGGTTGAACAGGCGTACATCCAGAGAGGGTCCAAGAGGAAATCTTCCAATAAATTGGCGCAATATCAAAATAACGAAAATGTCACTGAAAATTTTTAAAAGCTCCAAAAGTAAAAAAAAATGTGGGAAAATGAATATAAATCCACGCCAATGTGATGAAAGGTGAAAATAAAACATTTATAAAGAAAAGAGGCTGTCTGTGAGTCTTTTTTACCTCAGACAGGATCTCTCACAGTGACACGGCATCAACCGACGCCATCTTAGCAGGCCGCAGTCTTCGCCACAGGATAAAATGTCCTAGGTATATCCGATTTTGACAGGAAACATCTTAAAACGTGCCAAACAACTTGCTGAATAAAAGTAAGTATGAATGAGAGCGAAAATTTAGAAACATAGTTGCGCAGTCAGTAGCTGTAGAGGGTTACCTCAGGAGCACGCACGCAGTGCGACTAACATTACCTAGGCCTAGGCCACGCCCCCCACCAGTCACATGTTTCACACAAAGTAATGCTTTCCCTTCACTACCCCACATTCCTTTCTCCATAGGAAATGGGCGGTATCATGTTTCCAACAGATAGAGGGCTGCAAAGGAGGGGCAAGTGCTGCCAGCTGACAGTTTACCATGTCCTCAGTAGTGTGAAATGGGAGATTTCTAGAAGGTTCTACAAACATACAGATCTTGCAGACATTTACATTACAGGCAGTATTATAGTAGTTATATTCTTGTATATAGGGGCAGTATTATAGTAGTTATATTCTTGTATATAGGGGCAGTATTATAGTAGTTATATTCTTGTACATAGGAGCAGTATTATAGTAGTTATATTCTTGTACATAGGAGCAGCATTATAGTAGTTATATTCTTGTACATAGGAGCAGTATTATAGTAGTTATATTCTTGTATATAGGGGCAGTATTATAGTAGTTATATTCTTGTACATAGGAGCAGTATTATAGTAGTTATATTCTTGTACATAGGAGCAGTATTATAGTAGTTATATTCTTGTATATAGGGGCAGTATTATAGTAGTTATATTCTTGTACATAGGAGCAGCATTATAGTAGTTATATTCTTGTACATAGGAGCAGTATTATCGTAGTTATATTCTTGTACATAGGAGCAGCATTATAGTAGTTATATTCTTGTACATAGGGGGCAGTATTATAGTAGTTATATTCTTGTACATAGGAGCAGCATTATAGTAGTTATATTCTTGTACATAGGAGCAGTATTATAGTAGTTATATTCTTGTACATAGGGGGCAGTATTATAGTAGTTATATTCTTGTATATAGGGGCAGTATTATAGTAGTTATATTCTTGTACATAGGAGCAGCATTATAGTAGTTATATTCTTGTACATAGGAGCAGTATTATAGTAGTTATATTCTTGTATATAGGGGCAGTATTATAGTAGTTATATTCTTGTACATAGGAGCAGCATTATAGTAGTTATATTCTTGTACATAGGAGCAGTATTATCGTAGTTATATTCTTGTACATAGGAGCAGCATTATAGTAGTTATATTCTTGTACATAGGGGGCAGTATTATAGTAGTTATATTCTTGTACATAGGAGCAGCATTATAGTAGTTATATTCTTGTACATAGGAGCAGTATTATAGTAGTTATATTCTTGTACATAGGGGGCAGTATTATAGCAGTTATATTCTTGTACATAGGAGCAGCATTATAGTAGTTATATTCTTGTACATAGGAGCAGTATTATAGTAGTTATATTCTTGTATATAGGGGCAGTATTATCGTAGTTATATTCTTGTACATAGGAGCAGCATTATAGTAGTTATATTCTTGTACATAGGGGGCAGTATTATAGTAGTTATATTCTTGTACATAGGAGCAGCATTATAGTAGTTATATTCTTGTACATAGGAGCAGTATTATAGTAGTTATATTCTTGTACATAGGGGGCAGTATTATAGTAGTTATATTCTTGTATATAGGGGCAGTATTATAGTAGTTATATTCTTGTACATAGGAGCAGCATTATAGTAGTTATATTCTTGTACATAGGGGGCAGTATTATAGTAGTTATATTCTTGTACATAGGAGCAGCATTATAGTAGTTATATTCTTGTATATAGGAGCAGTATTATAGTAGTTATATTCTTGTATATAGGAGCAGTATTATAGTAGTTATATTCTTGTACATAGGGGCAGTATTATAGTAGTTATATTCTTGTACATAGGAGCAGTATTATAGTAGTTATATTCTTGTATATAGGGGCAGTATTATAGTAGTTATATTCTTGTACATAGGGGCAGTATTATAGTAGTTATATTCTTGTACATAGGAGCAGTATTATAGTAGTTATATTCTTGTATATAGGAGCAGTATTATAGTAGTTATATTCTTGTACATAGGGAGCAGTATTATAGTAGTTATATTCTTGTATATAGGGGCAGTATTATAGTAGTTATATTCCTGTATATAGGGGGCAGTATTATAGTAGTTATATTCTTGTATATAGGAGCAGTATTATAGTAGTCATATTCTTGTACATAGGGAGCAGTATTATAGTAGTTATATTCTTGTATATAGGGGCAGTATTATAGTAGTTATATTCTTGTATATAGGAGCAGTATTATAGTAGTTATATTCTTGTACATAGGGGCAGTATTATAGTAGTTATATTCTTGTACATAGGAGCAGTATTATAGTAGTTATATTCTTGTATATAGGGGCAGTATTATAGTAGTTATATTCTTGTACATAGGGGCAGTATTATAGTAGTTATATTCTTGTACATAGGAGCAGTATTATAGTAGTTATATTCTTGTATATAGGGGCAGTATTATAGTAGTTATATTCTTGTACATAGGGGCAGTATTATAGTAGTTATATTCTTGTACATAGGAGCAGTATTATAGTAGTTATATTCTTGTATATAGGAGCAGTATTATAGTAGTTATATTCTTGTACATAGGGAGCAGTATTATAGTAGTTATATTCTTGTATATAGGGGCAGTATTATAGTAGTTATATTCCTGTATATAGGGGGCAGTATTATAGTAGTTATATTCTTGTATATAGGAGCAGTATTATAGTAGTCATATTCTTGTACATAGGGAGCAGTATTATAGTAGTTATATTCTTGTATATAGGGGCAGTATTATAGTAGTTATATTCTTGTATATAGGGGCAGTATTATAGTAGTTATATTCTTGTACATAGGGGCAGTATTATAGTAGTTATATTCTTGTATATAGGAGCAGTATTATAGTAGTTATATTCTTGTATATAGGAGCAGTATTATAGTAGTTATATTCTTGTACATAGGGGCAGTATTATAGTAGTTATATTCTTGTACATAGGAGCAGTATTATAGTAGTTATATTCTTGTATATAGGGGCAGTATTATAGTAGTTATATTCTTGTACATAGGGGCAGTATTATAGTAGTTATATTCTTGTACATAAGGGTAGTATTATAGTAGTTATATTCTTGTACATAGGGGCAGTATTATAGTAGTTATATTCTTGTACATAGGAGCAGTATTATAGTAGTTATTTTCTTGTACATAGGGGCAGTATTAAAGTAGTTATATTCTTGTACATAGGGGCAGTATTATAGCAGTTATATTCTTGTACATAGGAGGCAGTATTATAGTAGTTATATTCTTGTACATAGGAGGCAGTATTATAGTAGTTATATTCTTGTACATAGGGGCAGTATTATAGTAGTTATAGTCTTGTACATAGGGGCAGTATTATGGTAGATATATTCTTGTACATAGGGGCAGTATTATAGTACTTATATTCTTGTACATAGGGGCAGTAATATAGTAGTTATATTCTTGTACATAGGAGCAGTATTATAGTAGTTATATTCTTGTACATTGGGGGCAATATTATAGTAGCTATATTCTTGTACATAGGGGCAGTATTATAGTAGTTATATTCTTGTACATAGGAGCAGTATTATAGTAGTTATTTTCTTGTACATAGGGGCAGTATTAAAGTAGTTATATTCTTGTACATAGGGGCAGTATTATAGCAGTTATATTCTTGTACATAGGAGGCAGTATTATAGCAGTTATATTCTTGTACATAGGAGGCAGTATTATAGTAGTTATATTCTTGTACATAGGGGCAGTATTATAGTAGTTATATTCTTGTACATAGGGGCAATTTTTATTATAAAAACCCAAACATAAATACAATTATAATAAAACAAAAATCATCCAGTATTACAAAACACAAACCACTTAGGTAATATATACGCAGCACTAATGATCAGATCATATTCATAAATAAATTAAAGTGTCCACACCTGGGGATGGAAAAAGAAAGTTAGAGGGAAAAAAAAACAAAAAAAAAACATTATCATATTTTCTAACTGAACTTTACGTTTCTCCATAACGTTATGTTTCTTTGACTCCTTCCAACTTCTAGTGATTTTATCCACCGGAGTTCTGACATAACCTGATTGGCGGCAGCGGTGTGATCGAACGGCTCATTGTGCAGTGACACCCGGGTTCTCATGTGCCAGTGATAGTATTTGATGACACTGATTATAATGTACATCGTCTCTCTGTTGATGTTACTAACAGTGGAGGGGACACCATAGATTATGTCGGGATACTTTAGAGTCCGCAGTCTGGGGATTTTTAGATTATCTGACACTTCCTCCCAGATCTTCCTCCCTCCCCAGCAATCACATATAAAGTGCTCCATAGTCTCCTCCTGCTCACAACCAAGGGGACACGTCCGATCAGAGACACACAGATGTTTCAGGTTCCCTTTGACAAAGAGCCGACTATGCAGTGAAAGCCAAGTGACATCAAACAGTTTAGGAGGTAGCCGTTTTCCGTTTAGGAACCTAAGGCTTTCCTGCAGGGTGGTGGTGACACAATCTCTCAGGGCCAGTGGAGAGTAGAAGAAAGTCCTACATACACGAGCATACAGGTCTCTTCTCGTACTGCTCTCAATGTAAGACCTCTCCAGTCCCCACCTCCTAACACACTTCAGACCATAGTCCAGATACTGGGGGAGGTGGTCACCTGTCCATCTCCTCCTCTTGAGACTGCCGCCCCGCACCCAAGATTCTGCAAAAGGCAATATCCAGTACCTGATACTATTTACCCACAGGGAGCTACTGTTTGAGTCCATGTTCCCAAAATTCACCTTTAGAAACAAGGAGTCAAAGAAAACCCTTGGATTCAACATATCCAGCCCACCCTCTCTCCGCCGTAGGTATGTTATTCCCCTCTTTATCAGGTTCATCCTATTCCCCCACAAGAGCTGGAAGAACAGGCTGAAGAGCCTCGCTGAGAAAGATTCTGGCAAAGGGAAAATGACAGAGACATACAAGAAAACGGGGACCAGGTAAGTCTTCAACATTGTGACCCTTTCTCTGTAGGTCAGCCTCCAGTTCTTCCATAGCTGAACCTTTGCATTTCCGGTTTCCAATTTCTCCTCCCAATTTAGCGTGGCATTATCATCCCTCCCAAATTTAACCCCTAGGATCTTAATATGGGTGGAGGCTTTGGAAAACTGCGGCAGATCAAAGCTGGGCTCAGTATCTAATGTCCACAGAGCTTGACTCTTTTCAAGGTTGACCAGAGACCCGGAGGCCTCTGAGTAGCTTCTGATGGATGCAGATAACATCTGCACCTCACAAGGATTGGAGATCACCAGTGTCACATCGTCCGCATAGGCAACAACATTCAGAGGCGGGCAGTGGGGGACCGGCACCCCCTGAAAATCGCACTCCTGCAGTGACCTCAGAAATGGGTCTAGGGCAAAAACATACAGGAGCGGACTCATTGGGCAGCCCTGTCTCACCCCCGCCCCAACTCCAAAAGTGTCACCCTGCCAACCATTAATCAGAGGAAAGCTCACCGCCTCTCTGTACAACGTCTTCAACCAATCCACAAATTGTCCCGGAATACCGTACTTTGACAAAGTGGCCCACAGATAGTTATGATCAACCCTGTCAAAGGCTTTAGCCTGGTCCAGACTAACAACATATCTCCCACACCGCAGAGCTTTACATCTCTCAAACATCTCTCGTATCGAGATGACTGCTCCAGAGATGTTCCGCCCTTTTACTGTGCCAAACTGAGAGCCTGCCAACAGTGCCGGGGACAAACAGACTAATCTAGAAAATAGGATCTTTGCTAGAATCTTCCTGTCCACATTCAAGAGGGCAATCGGCCTCCAGTTCTTGATGTCACTCGGCTCTTTACCTTTAGACAGCAGAATTAACGAGGACACCCTCATGGATGGAGGCATCAGGTGATTTTCTAGACAATTTCTATACACATCCACGAGAATTGGAGCCAGGAGGTCTCTGAATTTCTTATAAAATTCTGCCGTTATACCATCTGGACCTGGTGCCTTCTTCAGATATAACTTCTCAATAGCCTCCTTAACTTCTTCCACCGTTAATTCTGCTGTCAAAGGAGAAAAGTCCAGATCATTAGTATCAGGCACTGGAGTTGCCTCCAAGAATTGAGTCATCTTATCTTTATCCAAAACTTTCCTCTGAAACAAGTCAGCATAGTAAGATCTCACCACCTCCAGGATACCCTCCCGTTAATCCTGCAATACACCCTGGGAGTCAATGAGACCCGTGACCATTTTTTTGGCCACCCTCTCCCTGCAATTCTCAAAGGGATCAGGGGCCCCTAAGGACCCATAATCCCGTTCAAGAACCAGGGAGGTATACCTACAGACTGTGGGGGGGGAGGGCTGGCTCCACGTTTTCATGTGCCCTGGGCGAAAGAGCGCCCCTTTAACACATACCACAACTCATCATGCTCCGATACGGCAGAGAAATAGCGGTATAGTACAATGAAAAATACCTCACTTTTTACATCTCATGACGAGGCCCATCTATTTCTCCATACAGAATCATTGGTCCCATATAATGTTTGAAACAGTATATGATGAGCTCCACATAATGCTACAGTATATGTTGGTCCCCATGGGAACCAGGGGAAGAGTCTTGAGGAGATCATTTGCATATTCCCAGTGCCTTCTGGGATAAGTGAAGAGTCTCCGCGAGCTCAACGATCACTGGGTTTTGGCCGTTGCAGCTGAAAAGAGGAAATCGGAAAACCAGGGGAAGAGTCTTGAGGAGATCATTTGCATATTCCCAGTGCCTTCTGGGATAAGTGAAGAGTCTCCGCGAGCTCAACGATCACTGGGCTTTGGCCGTTGCAGCTGAAAAGAGGAAATCGGAAAAACCAGGGGAAGAGTCTTGAGGAGATCATTTGCATATTCCCTGTGCCTTCTGGGATAAGTGAAGAGTCTCCGCGAGCTCAACGATCACTGGGTTTTGGCCGTTGCAGCTGAAAAGAGGAAATCGGAAAACCAGGGGAAGAGTCTTGAGGAGATCATTTGCACATTCCCAGTGCCTTCTGGGATAAGTGAAGAGTCTCCGCGTGCTCAACGATCACTGGGTTTTGGCCGTTGCAGCTGAAAAGAGGAAATCGGAAAACCAGGGGAAGAGTCTTGAGGAGATCATTTGCATATTCCCAGTGCCTTCTGGGATAAGTGAAGAGTCTCCGCGAGCTCAACGATCACTGGGTTTTGGCCGTTGCAGCTGAAAAGAGGAAATCGGAAAACCAGGGGAAGAGTCTTGAGGAGATCATTTGCATATTTCCAGTGCCTTCTGGGATAAGTGAAGAGTCTCCGCGAGCTCAACGATCACTGGGTTTTGGCCGTTGCAGCTGAAAAGAGGAAATCGGAAAACCAGGGGAAGAGTCTTGAGGAGATCATTTGCATATTCCCAGTGCCTTCTGGGATAAGTGAAGAGTCTCCGCGAGCTCAACGATCACTGGGTTTTGGCCGTTGCAGCTGAAAAGAGGAAATCGGAAAACCAGGGGAAGAGTCTTGAGGAGATCATTTGCACATTCCCAGTGCCTTCTGGGATAAGTGAAGAGTCTCCGCGAGCTCAACGATCACTGGGTTTTGGCCGTTGCAGCTGAAAAGAGGAAATCGGAAAACCAGGGGAAGAGTCTTGAGGAGATCATTTGCACATTCCCAGTGCCTTCTGGGATAAGTGAAGAATCTCCGCGAGCTCAACGATCACTGGGTTTTGGCCGTTGCAGCTGAAAAGAGGAAATCGGAAAACCAGGGGAAGAGTCTTGAGGAGATCATTTGCACATTCCCAGTGCCTTCTGGGATAAGTGAAGAGTCTCCGCGAGCTCAACGATCACTGGGTTTTGGCCGTTGCAGCTGAAAAGAGGAAATCGGAAAACCAGGGGAAGAGTCTTGAGGAGATCATTTGCACATTCCCAGTGCCTTCTGGGATAAGTGAAGAGTCTCCGCGAGCTCTACGATCACTGGGTTTTGGCCGTTGCAGCTGAAAAGAGGAAATCGGAAAACCAGGGGAAGAGTCTTGAGGAGATCATTTGCACATTCCCAGTGCCTTCTGGGATAAGTGAAGTGTCTCCGCAAGCTCAACGATCACTGGGTTTTGGCCGTTGCAGCTGAAAAGAGGAAATCGGAAAACCAGGGGAAGAATCTTGAGGAGATCATTTGCATATTCCCAGTGCCTTCTGGGATAAGTGAAGAGTCTCCGCGAGCTCAACGATCACTGGGTTTTGGCCGTTGCAGCTGAAAAGAGGAAATCGGAAAACCAGGGGAAGAGTCTTGAGGAGATCATTTGCATATTCCCAGTGCCTTCTGGGATAAGTGAAGAGTCTCCGCGAGCTCAACGATCACTGGGTTTTGGCCGTTGCAGCTGAAAAGAGGAAATCGGAAAACCAGGGGAAGAGTCTTGAGGAGATCATTTGCATATTCCCAGTGCCTTCTGGGATAAGTGAAGAGTCTCCGCGAGCTCAACGATCACTGGGTTTTGGCCGTTGCAGCTGAAAAGAGGAAATCGGAAAACCAGGGGAAGAGTCTTGAGGAGATCATTTGCATATTCCCAGTGCCTTCTGGGATAAGTGAAGAGTCTCCGCGAGCTCAACGATCACTGGGTTTTGGCCGTTGCAGCTGAAAAGAGGAAATCGGAAAAACCAGGGGAAGAGTCTTGAGGAGATCATTTGCATATTCCCTGTGCCTTCTGGGATAAGTGAAGAGTCTCCGCGAGCTCAACGATCACTGGGTTTTGGCCGTTGCAGCTGAAAAGAGGAAATCGGAAAAACCAGGGGAAGAGTCTTGAGGAGATCATTTGCATATTCCCTGTGCCTTCTGGGATAAGTGAAGAGTCTCCGCGAGCTCAACGATCACTGGGTTTTGGCCGTTGCAGCTGAAAAGAGGAAATCGGAAAACCAGGGGAAGAGTCTTGAGGAGATCATTTGCACATTCCCAGTGCCTTCTGGGATAAGTGAAGAGTCTCCGCGAGCTCAACGATCACTGGGTTTTGGCCGTTGCAGCTGAAAAGAGGAAATCGGAAAACCAGGGGAAGAGTCTTGAGGAGATCATTTGCACATTCCCAGTGCCTTCTGGGATAAGTGAAGAGTCTCCGCGAGCTCAACGATCACTGGGTTTTGGCCGTTGCAGCTGAAAAGAGGAAATCGGAAAACCAGGGGAAGAGTCTTGAGGAGATCATTTGCATATTTCCAGTGCCTTCTGGGATAAGTGAAGAGTCTCCGCGAGCTCAACGATCACTGGGTTTTGGCCGTTGCAGCTGAAAAGAGGAAATCGGAAAACCAGGGGAAGAGTCTTGAGGAGATCATTTGCATATTCCCAGTGCCTTCTGGGATAAGTGAAGAGTCTCCGCGAGCTCTACGATCACTGGGTTTTGGCCGTTGCAGCTGAAAAGAGGAAATCGGAAAACCAGGGGAAGAGTCTTGAGGAGATCATTTGCATATTCCCAGTGCCTTCTGGGATAAGTGAAGTGTCTCTGCAAGCTCAACGATCACTGGGTTTTGGCCGTTGCAGCTGAAAAGAGGAAATCGGAAAACCAGGGGAAGAATCTTGAGGAGATCATTTGCATATTCCCAGTGTCTTCTGGGATAAGTGAAGAGTCTCCGCGAGCTCAACGATCACTGGGTTTTGGCCGTTGCAGCTGAAAAGAGGAAATCGGAAAACCAGGGGAAGAGTCTTGAGGAGATCATTTGCATATTCCCAGTGCCTTCTGGGATAAGTGAAGTGTCTCTGCAAGCTCAACGATCACTGGGTTTTGGCCGTTGCAGCTGAAAAGAGGAAATCGGAAAACCAGGGGAAGAATCTTGAGGAGATCATTTGCATATTCCCAGTGTCTTCTGGGATAAGTGAAGAGTCTCCGCGAGCTCAACGATCACTGGGTTTTGGCCGTTGCAGCTGAAAAGAGGAAATCGGAAAACCAGGGGAAGAGTCTTGAGGAGATCATTTGCATATTCCCAGTGCCTTCTGGGATAAGTGAAGAGTCTCCGCGAGCTCAACGATCACTGGGTTTTGGCCGTTGCAGCTGAAAAGAGGAAATCGGAAAACCAGGGGAAGAGTCTTGAGGAGATCATTTGCATATTCCCAGTGCCTTCTGGGATAAGTGAAGAGTCTCCGCGAGCTCTACGATCACTGGGTTTTGGCCGTTGCAGCTGAAAAGAGGAAATCGGAAAACCAGGGGAAGAGTCTTGAGGAGATCATTTGCATATTCCCAGTGCCTTCTGGGATAAGTGAAGAGTCTCCGCGAGCTCAACGATCACTGGGTTTTGGCCGTTGCAGCTGAAAAGAGGAAATCGGAAAACCAGGGGAAGAGTCTTGAGGAGATCATTTGCATATTCCCAGTGCCTTCTGGGATAAGTGAAGAGTCTCCGCGAGCTCAACGATCACTGGGTTTTGGCCGTTGCAGCTGAAAAGAGGAAATCGGAAAAACCGCGCGCCGTTGGGCTCATCTTTCATCGTTTTTAAGAAATCTCAAGATGGAAGAGGCCAGGAGCCATTTGGTGAGCTGCATTTCTTGCTACATGTTCACAGACTTACCAGTGGAAAAGCCAAACTTCACATGCCACAAATGCAAGCTTGTGTCCCTGTTGGAGGAAAAGTTGCAAAATCTCGAAGAGAGGTTAGCTACGTTGAAGATCATTAAGGAAGGTGAAGAGTTCTTGGACAGAGCAGAATTATCTCTTCATGTTACAGAAAGAGAAGAAATTCGAAGTGCACCTGAAGAAACAGAGGAATGGAGACATGTGACCCAGAGAAGCAGGAGGATCAGGAGGCAGTCAGCACCCATACTGCTCAGAAACCAGTACCAGGCTCTCACGCAGGAAAACAATGAAGAAATACATCAGGATAAGACTTTGCCAACAAGCAGCAACCTTGTACGCCTTCAGAGTCCTCCTGGATGGAGAAAGAAAAATGTTGTGAAGAAGAAACGGAGAGTGGTGGTCATGGGGGATTCCCTGTTGAGAGGAACTGAGGCCGCTATCTGCAGACCGGATATAACTTCAAGAGAAATGTGTTGTCTTCCAGGTGCAAAAATTAAAGATGTGTCTGACAGGATATCAGGACTCTTCAGACCTACAGATGACTACCCATTCCTGCTACTACATGTGGGGACAAATGACACTGCAAGAAACGACCTGGAAACCATCTGCAGAGACTTTGAAGACTTAGGCAAGAAAGTGAAAGAACTGGGAGCGCAGGTGGTCTTCTCTTCCATCCTCCCAGTGGATGGCCATGGAACAAGGAGGTGGAATAAGATTCTGCAGGTGAACAACTGGCTACGTCGATGGTGCCGTCAGCAACGATTTGGATTTCTGGATCACGGAGTGAACTACTTATACGATGGACTACTTGCTAGAGATGGGGTGCACCTTACGAAGACTGGAAAGCATGTATTTGGAAGTCGCCTTGCTACACTTGTAAGGAGAGCTTTAAACTAGAACAACATGGGAAGGGAAGCAAAAGACCAGAAAAAGCCATACACCTGACAAATGCTATTGAGAACTCTGCTATTAGAAGTGGAAAGGAAGAACAAAGACGAAAGAATCTAATTAATAAAAATATTGGAGAAAGAGAAACCAATCACAAACTAAAATGTTTCTATACTAATGCACAAAGCATGGGCAACAAACAAGGAGAATTGGAACTACTAACACAGGAAAAGAAATATGATGTCATTGGAATCACTGAAACTTGGTGGGACAATACACATGATTGGAATACAAGACTAGAAGGATACAACTTATTTGCAAGAAACAGACTTGATAAACGAGGAGGGGGTGTCGCATTGTATGTTAGTAACGCGTATATCTGCACAGAGATTGAAGCTTCAGAGACTGGGAGTTCTGTGGAAACTGTTTGGGTAAGAATACAAGGACAGAACAATGGAAAGGACACCATTGTAGGCATTTACTACAGGCCGCCTGTGCAAGCTGAAGCTATGGATGAACTCTTTATGCATCAAATGGCCAAGTTCTCCAAAAAATATGACATAGTTGTCATGGGAGATTTCAACTACCCAGACATTTGTTGGGAATCTCTCTCAGGCAAAACTAACAGGTCAAGGAAATTCTTATCCTCTCTTGCTGACAACTTTATCTTCCAAAAGGTAAGGGAGAAAACAAGGGGAACTGCTACCTTGGATCTAATCCTTATAAACAGGGAGGAAATGGTTGAGGAGGTAAAAGTGGCTGGGACCCTAGGAGGTAGCGACCATGCTATTTTAGAATTTTGGATAACTAGAGGCGGAAGACCTGTGAAGACTCAGACGTCAAGGTTAGATTTCAGAAAGGCAGATTTTAAGGGATTCAGAAAGAGAATTGGAGGGATCCAATGGCTGGATATCCTTAAAGACAAAAATGTCCAGGAAGGATGGGAAATCTTGAAAAATGAAATTCTCAAAGCACAGTTGTTAACAATTCCGAAAAGAGGGAAGAATAGGAAGCAGTTAAGGAAACCAGGATGGATGAACACAGAACTTAAGCACATGCTAAAAAGGAAGAAAAAAATGTTTATAAAATGGAAAGAGGGAGGCATATCTAAAGAAGAATATAATGCTGTCTGCAGAACCTGCAGGGCACAAATCAGATTATCTAAAGCTGAAAATGAATTGAGGCTTGCAAGAGATGTCAAAAACAATAATAAAGGATTTTGGGGATATGTCAAAAGTAAAAGAAAAGTCAAAGATGCTATAGGATTTTTACAGGATGAAAATGATGAATTGGTAAGACAGGATGTTGAGAAGGCTGAACTTTTAAATTCCTATTTTGCATCTGTTTTCTCTCAGAAAGGAAATGTAACATCAACTGTTATTCACTGTCCTATTAAGGGAATAGAAGAATCCAGGATATCTATAAACTGAAAGATAGTGAGGAAACACTTAGCTAGCCTAAATGAATTCAAGTCTCCAGGTCCAGATGAATTACACCCCAGAGTACTGAAGGAGATAGCAGAAGAAATTTTTGAACCCCTCTCTATAATCTTTGAAAATTCTTGGAGAACAGGAGAAGTGCCAGAAGACTGGAGAAGAGCAAATGTTGTTCCTATCTTCAAAAAGGGGAAGAAGGTGGACCCAGGTAACTATAGGCCGGTGAGTCTGACTTCTATACCAGGAAAGATCTTTGAACAAATTATTAAACAACATGTATGTCAATACCTGGATAAGAATGAAGTGATTAAACAGAGTCAGCATGGGTTTGTAACTAATAAGTCATGTCAGACTAACTTAATTTCCTTCTATGACGGTATCACTGATTGGGTGGATCAAGGAAATGCTGTAGATATAGTATATCTTGACTTCAGCAAAGCATTTGACAAAGTCTCTCATACAATCCTTATTGAAAAAATGATTAAGTATGGAATGGACAAGGCAACTGTTAGGTGGATTCATAACTGGCTTAGTGATCGGACCCAAAGAGTGGTCGTAAATGGCTGCACATCCAGTTGGAAGAATGTCTCAAGTGGGGTACCACAGGGCTCTGTCCTGGGCCCTGTATTGTTCAACATCTTTATCAACGATTTAGATGAAGGAATTGAGGGTAAACTGATTAAATTTGCTGATGACACAAAGCTAGGAGGGATAGCTAATACTAGAGAAGAGAGAGAGAGGATTCAAAAAGATTTAAATAAACTGGAGAAGTGGGCAGCAACTAACAGAATGGTTTTTAACAGGGAGAAATGCAAAGTACTACATCTGGGCAATAAAAATGAAAAAAGCATATACAGAATGGGAGGAATAGGGCTAAGTGACAGCACATGTGAAAAAGACTTGGGTATACTAATAGATCACAGACTGAATATGAGTCAACAGTGTGATGCAGCAGCAAAAAAGGCAAATGCAATTCTAGGATGTATTAACAGAAGCATACAGTCTAGATCACGTGAAGTCATTATTTCCCTCTACTCCTCTTTGGTCAGACCTCATCTGGAATATTGTGTCCAGTTTTGGGCACCACATTTTAAAAAAGACATCAACAAACTGGAGCAAGTTCAGAAAAGAGCGACCAGAATGGTGACCGGTCTGCAAACCCTGTCTTATGAGGAAAGGTTGCAGGATTTGGGAATGTTTAGTTTGCAAAAGAGAAGACTGAGAGGAGACTTAATAGCTGTCTACAAATATCTAAAGGGCTGTCACATTGTAGAAGGATCAACTTTATTCTCATTTGCACAAGGAAAGACTAGAAGCAATGGGATGAAACTGAATGGGAGGAGACACAGATTAGATATTAGAAAAAACTTTTTGACAGTTAGAGTGATCAATGAGTGGAACAGGCTGCCACGAGAAGTGGTGAGTTCTCCTTCAATGGAAGTCTTCAAACAGAGGCTGGACAGACATCTGACTGGGATGATTTAGCGAATCCTGCTTTGAGCAGGGGGTTGGACCAGATGGCCCAGGAGGTCCCTTCCAACTCTACGATTCTATGATTCTATGATTCTATGATTCTATGATGAAGCTCTACTGTTTTATGGGCCCAAATAATGCTCCAAACATAATGGGCCCCATTTCTAATGCTCTAGTGTATAATGGGCCCTGTAAATGCTGCTCCAGTGTCTGATGTCCACCTTTGGAATGTTCCAGTGTATGGTGGGCCCCATCTATCATTCTCAGACGGTGTTAGGCCCAGTATGGATTGCACGTGATTGCACAAAGGTTAGAAAGGGTACCGTATCCCCAGATAACATGTATGGATAGCGTACACATTCAAAATATATGTCTCAGGAGGCAGGCTCAGACGGTGTTAGGCCCAGTATGGATTGCACGTGATTGCACAAAGGTTAGAAAGGGTACCGTATCCCCAGATAACATGTATGGATAGCGTACACATTCAAAATATATGTCTCAGGAGGCAGGCTCAGACGGTGTTAGGCACAGTATGGATTGCACGTGATTGCACAAAGGTTAGAAAGGGTACCGTATCCCCGGATAACATGTATGGATAGCGTACACATTCAAAATTTATGTCTCAGGAGGCAGGCTCAGACGGTGTTAGGCCCAGTATGGATTGCACGTGATTGCACAAAGGTTAGAAAGGGTACCGTATCCCCGGATAACATGTATGGATAGCGTACACATTCAAAATATATGTCTATACATCAGGAGGCAGGCTCAGACGGTGTCAGGCACAGTATGGATTTGACGGCCCAGATTACACAGCGGAGGAGCAGGGAGAGGTAAAGATTGCAAATGCTGGGGCCCTGCCCAAGCAAGGGGGGCCCACTCGTGGGCGTCGGTACTTGCACTGGGCCCCTCATAGAACAGCGGTGTGTCTGACGGCGGGTGTGCACCACCACCGTCAGAGACACTTGATTGCACTATGAGGGACCCTGTGCCAGTGCCCGTGCCCAAGAGTCGGCCTACCCACCTGTCCAGGGCAACGGCACTCGCACGGTGTCGTGCGCTATGTGGTGACCCCGGCCATGGGGGGGAGGCAGCACAGTTAGGGAGTTTTAGAAAGTGGCATATGTTGATGTTGGACATTCAGCTGATGCAAAAGGTGAAATAGGTGAAGTACCAGGAAGAGGTGGACCAAAGCAAGCCATTTTTCTGTCACCCTATGTGTCATCAGAGGAAGGTGGGACAAAATCCTTGGAAACTCATGCGTGGTTCATTTTAATGAAGGTTAGATCATCCACATTTTGGGTTGACAGACGGGTCCTTTTTTCTGTCAGGATTGATCCAGCTGCACTGAAGACTCTTTCCGATAGCACACTTGCAGCTGGGCAAGCGAGCTCCTGTAAGGCATATTGGGCCAATTCAGGCCAGGTGTCCAGTTTAGCGGCCCAATAGTCAAAGGGGAATGACCTGTGTGGGAGAACATCGATATGGGAGGAAAAGTAGTTTGTAACCATAGTTGACAACTGCTGTCTCCTGTCACTTTCCATCGATGCAGTATTACCAGTTGTGTGAGCGGTATTTGAAAAATCAGTCCACAACATTGTCATGAAACCCCTGTCTCCAACGCCACTTCTGCTGTGTGCACCACGAACACCTCTGCCAAGCTGCCCCCGGCCCGTACGGCTCGTGTGAGAACCATCACCGCTGCTGTGTGCTGGGAATGCCTCAAGCAACCGATTTACCAGAGTTGCTTGTTTATTAGCCAATATTAGGTCAAGGTTCTCCTGTGGCATGATGTTTTGTAATTTGCCTTTATAGCGTGGATCCAGGATGCTAGCCAACAAGTAGTCATCATCGTTCATCATTTTGGCAATGCGGGGGTCCCTTTTTAGGATCCGCAAGGCATAATCTGACATGTGGGCCAATGTTCCCGGTGTCAATGATGCACTGCGAGTGCTGGGTGGAGGAGCACTTTCTGGCAAATCCACATCCCTCCAGTCACGCACAAACCCTGTACCAGACCTTGCCACGCCAACATTTTCACTTGCCCCACGAGATGCATCCTCCTCCCCTAAGTAATCATCCCCATCATCATCCTCCTCCTCCTCTTCTTCCTCCACCTCGTCCAGGAGAGGTCCCTGAGCAGACAATGGCTGAATGTCATCAAGGATTCCCTCCTCCTCTTCCTCCTCATCAACATTGGCTGCAGACGCCTGCTCCTTAAGGTGCGTCAAAGTTTGCATGAGCAGACGCATAAGTGGGATGCTCATGCTTAGGATGGCGTCGTCTGCGCTTACCAGCCGTGTGCATTCCTCAAAACACTGAAGGACTTTACAAAGGTCTTTCAGCTTCGACCACTGCACACCTGTCAACTCCATGTCTGCTCTCAAAGTGCCTGGCCGTGTATCCTCCCACAAATGCATTATGGCCTGCCTCTGCTCGCACAGCCGCTCCACCATGTGCAGGGTGGAGTTCCACCTTGTTGCAATGTCGATAATGAGGCGGTGGTTGGGAAGGTGGAGCAATCGCTGCAGCTTCTGCATACGAACGGAGTGTACAGGCGACCGGCGGATGTGCGCGCACAGTCTTCGCACCTTCTGGAGCAGGGCTGTTAACTCCGGATAATTTTTGAGGAAGCACTGCACCACCAGGTTCAAGGTGTGAGCCAAGCAAGGTATGTGGCTGAGTTTTGAAAGGGCTATGGCTGCCACAAAATTACGCCCGTTTCACTAACTACCTTGCCTGCCTCAAGATGTACACTGCCCAGCCATGACTCAGTTTGTCGCTTCAAGTACTCGGCCAGCACCTCGGCGGTGTGTCTGTCGCCCAAACACATCATCTGCAACACAGCCTGCTGACGCTTTCCACTAGCTGCTCGATAGGCGGACACATCGTGTGCAACAGTGGCAGCTGCAGATGGAGTGCTCGTACGACTGCGCTCTGTGGACGAGCTTTCGCTTCTGGAGGAGGAGGAGGAGGGTCGAACGCCTACAGCCAACTGTTTCCTATACCGTGGGCTATGCAGCACTGTCCCACCACCGCTGTCCCCTGTGGACCCTGCATCCACCACATTAACCCAGTGCGCAGTGATGGACACGTAACGGCCCTGGCCATGCCGACTGGACCATGCATCAGTTGTGAGGTGCACCTTTCCGCTCACTGACTGCTTGAGTGCATGGACAATGCGGTCTTTCACATGATGGTGGAGGGCTGGGATGGCTTTGCGAGAGAAGAAGTGGCGACTGGGTAGGTCATAGCGTGGTACTGCATAGGCCATGAGTTCGCGGAAAGCTGTGCTTTCCACCAACCGAAAGGGCATCATCTCAAACGAGATTAGTTTGGCAATGTGGGCGTTCAAACCCAGTGTACGCGGATGAGAGACTGAGTACTTTCTTGACCTACTCATAGTGTCTGGGAGGGTGAGCTGGACTTGAGAGCTGCATATGGTGGAAGTAGCGGTGGACAGGGCGGACTGAGAGAGGGTTGATGATGGTGATGGAGTTGGTGTTCTTTCTGATGGCCTAGAATCAGTCTTTCGTTGATATAACAGTGGGATTCCCTGACTGCTGTGGTCTTGCAACGACACCTCAACATTTGCTGCTGTGCTAACCGGTGGGCTTACAGTGGGGGAAACAATGTAGCGTTGCTGACTACCTTCGTTGTGATCAGTTGCACATGTGGCACTTGAGGTTTGGTGTTGTGTCCACGCTTGCAAGTGCATGCTGGTTAAATGTCTAAGCATGCAACTGGTATTCAAATTTTTCAGATTTTTCCCTCGGCTAAAGGTCTTTGCGCACTTCTTACAGATAACCTTGGCCTGATCATGAGGATTTTGTTCAAAAAACTGCCACACTGCACTCTTCCTACTTTGGCAGACATTTTGCGGCCTAGCACGCTGTGATCTTTTGACCCTCTGGACAAGCTGTCCAGCAACTCTTTTGATGTTTGGAACCTGTCTTTGGAGTGCTCCGGGCCTGCCAGATAACAGCTGTTGCGATGTCGATGTCTGCTGTGGATGCTCCTCATCTGAGCTATTGGAAGCAGCACCCTCTTCCCCCAATGGATGCCAATCTGGGTCAACAACTGGGTCATCCATCAGCTCCTCTTCTATGTCATGTGCACCTTCCTCTGTGTCACCGTGTATGGTGGTATAGTGTGCGGGAAGGGGCACCTGAGTCTCATCAGGGTCAGAATCTGGCTCTGTACACTGCGAGGACAATGTAGTGCTCTGAGTGAATGTACCAGCAGAATCATCCATCAGCGGCTGTGCATCAGTGCACTCCATGTCAGATTCATCTTGGCCTGGGTAATTCACCATTTGACTTGATAATCCAGGCATGGTATGTGAAAACAGCTCCATGGAGTAATCAGTAGTATGGCCTGCGTCATCCTTCAATCTTGGTTGGGGTGAAGGACACAAGGAAAGGTGTGGTTCATGAACATGAGTCTCCAATGACGACTCAGTGCTTTTACTTTTTACAACTGAAGAAGAGGAGGCGATAGAGCTGGAGGCTGAGTCAGCAATGTAAGACAAAACTTTTTCCTGATGCTCTGGCTTTAAAAGCGGTTTGCCAACTCCTAGAAAACTAAGCGTTCGAGGCCTTATGTAGCCAGACGATGACGCAGGGTCAGCACCTCCTGCATTCGGTCCTATTTTGCTCTTGCCACTACCATCAGATCCACCACCAACACCATCATTACCAGCTGCCAACCCCCGCCCAATTCCACGGCCTCTTCCACCAGCCTTCCTCATTTTTGGTAGAAATATAGACAAAATCCAACAAACTATATAGTAATGTAAAACAAGGTACAAGGTGTCTATAGGACAGGGGAGATTTTGAATTTCTGCAGACACTTGTGGACACTGGACACTTTTGGATTGTGTGAGGCCCACTGATATCCGAGCGCTATGTGACAGGCTCGATGGCACAGCTGTGACAAAAGTGACTAGAGGATAAGGGAGATTTTGAATCTCTGCACACACTTTTGGACACTGGATGGACACTTTTGGATTGTGTGAGGCCCACTGATATCTGAGCGCTAAGTGACAGGCTCGATGGCACAGCTGTGACCAAAGTGACTAGAGGATAAGGGAGATATTGAATCTCTGCACACACTTTTGGACACTGGATGGACACTTTTGGATTGTGTGAGGCCCACTGATATCTGAGCGCTATGTGACAGGCTCGATGGCACAGCTGTGACCAAAGTGACTAGAGGATAAGGGAGATTTTGAATCTCTGCACACACTTTTGGACACTGGATGGACACTTTTGGATTGTGTGAGGCCCACTGATATCTGAGCGCAATGTGACAGGCTCGATGGCACAGCTGTGACCAAAGTGACTAGAGGATAAGGGAGATTTTGAATCTCTGCACACACTTTTGGACACTGGACACTTTTGGATTGTGTGAGGCCCAATGAATATCTGAGCGCTATGTGACAGGCTCGATGGCACAGCTGTGACAAAAGTGACTAGAGGATAAGGGAGATTTTGAATCTCTGCACACACTTTTGGACACTGGACACTTTTGGATTGTGTGAGGCCCACTGATATCTGAGCGCTATGTGACAGGCTCGATGGCACAGCTGTGACCAAAGTGACTAGAGGATAAGGGAGATTTTGAATCTCTGCACACACTTTTGGACACTGGATGGACACTTTTGGATTGTGTGAGGCCCACTGATATCTGAGCGCTATGTGACAGGCTCGATGGCACAGCTGTGACCAAAGTGACTAGAGGATAAGGGAGATTTTGAATCTCTGCACACACTTTTGGACACTGGACACTTTTGGATTGTGTGAGGCCCAATGAATATCTGAGCGCTATGTGACAGGCTCGATGGCACAGAAGTGACAAAAGTGACTAGAGGATAAGGGAGATTTTGAATCTCTGCACACACTTTTGGACACTGGATGGACACTTTTGGATTGTGTGAGGCCCACTGATATCTGAGCGCTATGTGACAGGCTCGATGGCACAGCTGTGACCAAAGTGACTAGAGGATAAGGGAGATTTTGAATCTCTGCACACACTTTTGGACACTGGACACTTTTGGATTGTGTGAGGCCCAATGAATATCTGAGCGCTATGTGACAGGCTCGATGGCACAGAAGTGACAAAAGTGACTAGAGGATAAGGGAGATTTTGAATCTCTGCACACACTTTTGGACACTGGATGGACACTTTTGGATTGTGTGAGGCCCACTGATATCTGAACGCTATGTGACAGGCTCGATGGCACAGCTGTGACCAAAGTGACTAGAGGATAAGGGAGATTTTGAATCTCTGCACACACTTTTGGACACTGGACACTTTTGGATTGTGTGAGGCCCAATGAATATCTGAGCGCTATGTGACAGGCTCGATGGCACAGAAGTGACAAAAGTGACTAGAGGAAAAGGGAGATTTTGAATCTCTGCACACACTTTTGGACACTGGATGGACACTTTTGGATTGTGTGAGGCCCACTGATATCTAGGCGCTATGTGACAGGCTCGATGGCACAGCTGTGACAAAAGTGACTAGAGGATAAGGGAGATTGGATTGCTTTTAAAAAAGCAGTTTGCGGAGCAGTGGGTAAACAGCAAGGAATGCAGGAATGTCAGGAATGCAGGAATGTCAGGAAGCCTTAGAAGGCAGCCCAACAACCAACACCACTGATACACCACTATATAGCCTCCCCTTGCACTGCACACACAGTGACTGGTGTGTTGTGCAGGCCAAATTGCTAGCAGCAGAAGCAGTTTTTTTGTCTTCTCAGAAGGACAAAAAAAAAAAATTGGGATTGCTTTTAAAAAAGCAGTTTGCGGAGCAGTGGGTAAACAGCAATGCAGGAATGTCAGGAAGCCTTAGAAGGCAGCCCAACAACCAACACCACTGATACACCACTACATAGCCTCCCCTTGCACTGCACACACAGTGACTGGTGTGTTGTGCAGGCCAAATCGCTAGCAGCAGAAGCAGTTTTTTTGTCTTCTTCCCTGCCTAACGCTCTCCCTACAGAATCAGCAGCAACCTCTCCCTATACTAAGATCGGCAGAAGTAAGATGGCGGTCGGCGTGCACGCCCTTTTATACCCCCTGTGACGCACACCAAAGCAAGCCAATCACTTGCATGCCCTTCTGAAAGATGGTGGTGACCCGTGCCTATGTCATCACGTTGCCCACAGTGTCCGTGGATCCTGATTGGCTGAAAAAAATCGCAAAACAAACTTTTGAAACGCGACTTTGGCGCGTAAGTCGCCGACCTCGTGGCCGACCTCATCCTAGGGTCGGGTTTCGTTTCATGAAACCCGACTTTGCCAAAAGTCGGCGACTTTTGAAATTTTTTGACCCGTTTCGCTCAACTCTACTCACAACTGTTTCCTTCTTCATAGAACTGCTGCAGCTTTGACTCGCTGCATTCACTGGACTCACAGTGGCTTTGGGATTAACATTCCCATTAGAAGCCTGGGAGGCTAGTCCCAGTGTAGGCCGGGAAGCCTGGGCCTTGCCAGGGGAGCTTCCCCGCCCAGGGTGGCCCCTCCCTGGGCTTGCTCCAGACATCAGGAGAACCACTGACACACAACCTCACAGCTAGGAGGCAGTATTATAGTAGTTATATTCTTGTACATAGGAGGAGTATTATAGTACTTATATTCTTGTACATAGGAGCAGTATTATAGAAGTTATATTCTTGTACATACGAGCTGTATTATAGTACTTACATTCTTGTACATAGGAGCAGTATTATACTGTAGTAGTTATATTCTTGTACATAGAAGCAGTATTATAGTAGTTCTATTCCTGTACATAGGGGGCAGTATTATAGTAGTTCTATTCTTGTACATAGGGGTAGTATTATAGTAGTTATATTCTTGTACATAGGGGCAGTATTATAGTAGTTATATTCTTCTACATAGGGGGCAGTATTATAGTAGTTGTATTCTTGTACATAAGGGTAGTATTATAGTAGTTATATTCTTGTTCATAGAAGCAGTATTATAGTAGTTATATTCCTGTACATAGGGGGCAGTATTATAGTAGTTATATTCTTGTACATAGGGGGCAGTATTATGGTAGTTATATTCTTGTACATAGGGGGCAGTATTATGGTAGTTATATTCTTGTACATAGGGGCAGTATTATAGTAGTTATATTCTTGTACATAGGGGGCAGTATTATAGTAGTTATATTCTTGTACATAGGGGGCAGTATTATGGTAGTTATATTCTTGTACATAGGAGCATTATTATAGTAGTTATATTCTTGTACATAGGAGGCAGTATTATAGTAGTTATATTCTTGTACATAGGGGGCAGTATTATAGTAATTATATTCTTGTACATAAGGGCAGTATTATAGTAGTTATATTCTTGTACATAGGGGACAGTATTATAGTAGTTATAGTCTTGTACATAGGGGCAGTATTATAGTAGTTATATTGTATATAGGAACAGTATTATAGAAGTTATATTCTTGTACATAGGGGCAGTATTATAGTACTTATATTCTTGTACATAGGGGCAGTAATATAGTAGTTATATTCTTGTACATAGGAGCAGTATTATAGTAGTTATATTCTTGTACATTGGGGGCAATATTATAGTAGCTATATTCTTGTACATAGGGGCAGTATTATAGTAGTTATATTCTTGTACATAGGAGCAGTATTATAGTAGTTATTTTCTTGTACATAGGGGCAGTATTATAGCAGTTATATTCTTGTACATAGGAGGCAGTATTATAGCAGTTATATTCTTGTACATAGGAGGCAGTATTATAGTAGTTATATTCTTGTACATAGGGGCAGTATTATAGTAGTTATATTCTTGTACATAGGGGCAGTATTATAGTAGTTATATTCTTGTACATAGGGGGCAGTATTATAGTAGCTATATTATTGTAAATAGGAGCAGTGTTATTGTAGTTATATTCTTGTACATAGGAGCAGTATTATAGTAGTTATATTCTTGCACATAGGAGCAGTATTATAGTAGTTATATTCTTGTACACAGGAGCAGTATTATGGTAGTTATATTCTTGTACATAAGGGCAATATTATAGTAGTCATAGTCTTGTACATAGAAGCAGTATTATAGTAGATATATTCTTGTACATAGGAGCAGTATTATAGTAGTTATATTCTTGTACATAGGAGCAGTATTATAGAAGTTATATTCTTGTACATACGATCTGTATTATAGTACTTACATTCTTGCACATAGGAGCAGTATTATACTGTAGTAGTTATATTCTTGTACATAGGAGCAGTATTACAGCAGTTATATTCTTGTACATAAGGGCAGTATTATAGTAGTTATATTCTTGTACATAGGGGCGGTATTATAGTAGTTATATTCTTGTACATAAGGGTAGTATTATAGTAGTTATATTCTTGTACATAGAAGCAGTATTATAGTAGTTATATTCCTGTACATAGGGGGCAGTATTATAGTAGTTGTATTCTTGTACATAGGGGCAGTATTATAGTAGTTATATTCTTGTACATAGGAGGCAGTATTATAGTAGTTATATTCTTGTACATAGGGGGCGGTATTATAGTAGTTATATTCTTGTACATAAGGGTAGTATTATAGTAGTTATATTCTTGTACATAGAAGCAGTACTTATAGTAGTTATATTCCTGTACATAGGGGGCAGTATTATAGTAGTTATATTCTTGTACATAGGGGGCAGTATTATGGTAGTTATATTCTTGTACATAGGGGCAGTATTATAGTAGTTATATTCTTGTACATAGGGGCAGTATTATAGTAGTTATATTCTTGTACATAGGGGGCAGTTTTATAGTAGTTATATTCTTGTACATAGGGGGCAGTTTTATAGTAGTTATATTCTTGTACATAGGAGGCAGTATTATAGTAGTTATATTCTTGTACATAGGGGCAGTATTATAGTAGTTATATTCTTGTACATAGGGGCAGTATTATAGTACTTATATTCTTGTACATAGGGGGCAGTTTTATAGTAGTTATATTCTTGTACATAGGGGGCAGTTTTATAGTAGTTATATTCTTGTACATAGGGGGCAGTTTTATAGTAGTTATATTCTTGTACACAGGGGGCAGTTTTATAGTAGTTATATTCTTGTACACAGGGGGCAGTATTATAGTAGTTATATTCTTGTACATATGGGGCAGTATTATAGTACAGTAGTTATATTCTTGTACATAGGAGCAGTATTATAGTAGTTATATTCTTGTACATAGAGGCAGTATTATATTAGTTATATTCTTGTACATAGGGAGCAGTATTATAGTAGTTATATTCTTGTATATAGGGGCAGTATTATATTAGTTATATTCTTGTACATAGGGAGCAGTATTATAGTAGTTATATTCTTGTACATAGGAGCAGTATAATAGTAGTTATATTCTTGTACATAGAGGCAGTATTATAGTAGTTATATTCTTGTACATAGAGGCAGTATTATATTAGTTATATTCTTGTACATAGGGAGCAGTATTATAGTAGTTATATTCTTGTACATAGGGAGCAGTATTATAGTAGTTATATTCTTGTATATAGGGGCAGTATTATAGTAGTTATATTCTTGTACATAGAGGCAGTATTATAGTAGTTATACTCTTGTACATAGGGGCAGTATTATAGTAGTTATAGTCTTGTACGTAGGGGCAGTATTATAGTATTTTCCATTGGTCCGCTCATCGTTATCTATAACCACAGGTGCGCATGGTGTTCAGCATTTTGCTCTTTATTGATTATTCTGGAGAAGATGTCAGTATTTCACGGTCTTCTTCCATAACTGATGAGCTATTAGCAGGGAGTGGAGGATCTGGAATAGTTCAGGTGTCCGTACACATTACATTCTCATGAGGTCACAATGAGTTGATAGAAATATCTCACACTATCACTTCATATTGATATCTTTTTACAGACATTTTCTTATAAAGTATTTCCATGAGTTCATACATAGTGTAAGTGGTTGTTATATGAGGTCAATATAAAAATTTAATAAGTATGGCAGCTGTGAGGAGAAGGAGGGAGCGACGGACATTTTCTGTCCCACTGATAATCCCCCCAGTACACAGGGTCTTCTTCTGATCCTCCTCTAGGTCCAGGTTGCAGGCCGTCTTTGTGGCACATCCAGACATGGCGAGGCTCACTGCAGAGGTAATATAAGAAATAAGAGAGTTACCGGCTACAGAAAATCCTACCAAGTGTCACTCATCATAGATCCCCATAACAGTGCGTCATCCACAGATCCCCTATAACAATGCGTCCTCCACAGATCCCCCATAATAGCGCATCATCCACAGATCCCCCATAACAGCGCATCATCCACAGATCCCCCATAACAGCGCATCATCCACAGATCCCCCATAACAGCGCATCATCCACAGATCCCCCCATAACAGCGCATCATCCACAGATACCCCATAACAGCGCATCATCCACAGATACCCCATAACAGCGCATCATCCACAGATACCCCATAACAGCGCATCATCCACAGATACCCCATAACAGCGCATCATCCACAGATACCCCATAACAGCGCATCATCCACAGATCCCCCATAACAGTGCATCATCCACAGATCCCCCATAATAGCGCATCATCCACAGATCCCCCCATAACAGTGCATCATCCACAGATCCCTTATAACAATGCGTCCTCCACAGATCCCCTATAACAGTGCATCATCCACAGATCCCCCATAACAGCGCATCATCCACAGATCCCCCACAACCGCATGTCATCCACAGATCCCCCATAACAGCGCTTCATCCACAGATCCCCCAAAATAGCGCATCATCCACAGATCCCCCACAACAGTGCATCATCCACAGATCCCCCATAACAGTGCATCATCCACAGATCTCCCATAACAGCTCGTTATCCACATATCCCCCATAACAGTGCGTCATCCACAGATCCCCATAACAGTGCATCATCCACAGATCCCCTATAACAGTGCATCACCCACAGATCCTCCATAACAGCTCGTTATCCACAGATCCCCCATAACAGTGCGTCATCCACAGATCCCCTATAACAGTGCATCATCCACAGATCCCCTATAACAGTGCATCCCCCACATATCCCCCATAACAGCTCGTTATCCACAGATCCCCCATAACAGTGCATCATCCACAGATCCCCCCATAACAGCGCATCATCCACAGATCTGCCATAACAGCGCATCATCCACAGATCCCCCATAACAGTGCGTCATCCACAGATTCCCCATAACAGTGTGTCATCCACAGATCCTTCATAACAGTGCGTCATCCACAGATCCTCCATAACAGTGTGTCATTGTAATGTAAGATATGATGTTGCAGAACTTTCTAGAATCTCCCATTCAGACACACTGAGGAGACGAGCCTGTCATGTAGCTGCAACCCCCCTCTTCCCCCACAACACGCACACCAGTGTCATCCTGCGTGCAGCTCTGTGAAACCTGAAACCGTCCATTTCCTCTCGTAGCCTCCCCCCCTGCAAGGGAAAGCATTGCTTTGTTCTGAAACCATGAAGCTTGAATACAGGTATAGGAAATATTAAAAGAAGCCTAGCGCACACTTCGCTTTGTGACAGACATATGAAACTCACATTTCTGCAAAGGGCACGAAGCCAGCTTTCTAAACCCCTAAGTTTCACGATTCTCGGACTTCCAGAAATTGAGATCTGGATTACTCCCAAATGGAGTGTCCTGTCTAGTTCTTGTTGGGTTCGTTACACTGAGAAACATGATAACCTTGGTGAGTTCATACGAGCTTCCCCCATTAAGATATGGTTATCATAACTTTTTAGTTAAATCATAACTTGGAGAGAGGGAGGTTGATCCTCTCCAGACCGCCCATTTCGTGAGGTCACAGACCCTAGGCTATAGGTATTCCCTACCAAATTCCAGTCAGTTAAGCTGGAGTTCTGATGCTGAACAGACCTACCCCATGTCTTGGGATGTTTGGCTGCTGCCCATCCCCTGAGCCGCATGGTCTGCCTGATACCACCTAGGCACATGTAAGTGTTACTTTCTGCGTTTTAATCCATGTTGTTTTCATATTTGCAACTGTACATATTTAATGTCTCAATTTATTACAACTTTTGCATTTGTAATCACTGCCCGACTTTGTGGAATAAATCGTAAAATTATTAGCTCTGTCTCCATTCTCTAAGAAACGAACTATGCGCCTTTTTTAGATAATCGCTACTAATTTCAGGGGTTTGCCACGGACCCTCTTAATTAACTCTTTGATTAAGTAAAGCGTGGCTGGTGGCAGCGTGGTGTGTGCGGCTGGCGAGGCTAGCTGGCAGTACAGAAGGGTCTTATATTGCTGAATGAGTGGTTGAGGCCACAGCATTGATAATTCCCTTACTGCAGTAGTCTAATTGCCCGTGCACAACAAGCAGCCAGTCCGGCGACTAATTATCCTAGGTGCAGTTCCCTGACTGACCTGAGGGTAAGGGGGGCGCCAGAGAGCTGCGAGTTCCAAAGTGGAACTGAGAAAGTGGGATATACATAAATCCCTCGCAGTTCTTGGAAGGTTGTTAGCAGTGGTGGGGCAACCAAAATACCCCCCCACAATAAATTGTTAGGGCAAGATTAGCTTGCTGTGTTTCGGTCACACGTGCCAGTGGTGGGATAACTAAGATAAGCCCCCACTGTGCCTGTGATAGCCGTGTGCCGGCAGTGCATCACGTCCCTCCGTCCGCTGACAAACCCGTGTCGGTGGTGGGATCGTGACCTATTGGTGGCACAGGGTCCTCTGTCCATTGCAATTTGGTGGCAGCGGTCCGCCGTTCTTCACAGTCATATACAGATCCCCCCATAACAGTGTGTCATCCGCAGATCTCCCATAACAGTGCATCATCCACAGATCCCCCATAACAATGCATCATCCACATATCCCCCATAACAGTACATCATCCACAGATCCCCCTATACGTAAGGATAGAAATGTAAGGATATGAACATATTACCCACACTCCCCCTTGAAGAACACGTGTATTTTTGCATTGTATAATGAGAACTGTGATATGCCTTAGTTGTGTTGGTAGTATGTTCGGCCCAACAGTAGGGATACTTAGAGTAATTGATTGGAAATTGCCCAGAGTGGAACGGTGCAAAGGAAAAGAGGTGGAGTCAATTTCTTGTCAAAACATTAGATAGGACCCAGTGTGCATAAATAGCGGACAGTAGGTCTGGACAATAAGTAGTGACGTGGGTGTCCTGAAATGAGAGGAGACTAAGACAGTGGATTGCGTAAAGAAATAGAAAAAGAGAGAAATTAATGAAGGACAAGAGTGATGCACCAAAGTCGGGTCCTGGGATAGGACGCCTTGCACTACGGGCTCTGAATTTATAACTCAGAAAGGCAATGTGTCAGGACGAAACTGAGATCATGAGATGAAGAGAGTGCCCCAGGTGGGACTTCTAAGGTGACGGTAGAAGAGGCACTAAGTACCAGTCATACTGGCAAAATAATTTTATTGAGGGCAAAGAAGACGCAGAACCGCGGATTGAGAATAGGACTCTCAATAACTGGACTGTAGTACTGAGCTGGGGTGCGGGGATGGAAGATGACTTACTGAAGGAAGAGAACAAGTACGGTAGGAGGAAGGATCTGTGTATTGTGAAGGAAATGTTTATCAAGCTGTGTACCTGTAACACAGGGATTCGGATGCAGTGACACAGACGCACAGAGCAGGGGTTAACAAGTCCTCTTTTTATCAATATAGGGGTAACCTCCTCACAGGGAGCAGCAGGGAATAAACAGGGAAAGAGTAAATCAGGATGGCAGTCTATAGATTAACTCCACTTAGCGTGACTCGGTTGTCCGTCTCTCTTCCTAAGTCTGATGGTTGATCGGCTGCCGGCTGAGGTTGATGCGGAGTTCTTCCAGATTCCCCATCTAACAAGTCGGACTTACTTCTGGTGGCATTGGGCGGTCACCGGTCTTACCCACTGAGCCCCTAGTCTGTTATGCTGCAGCGCAGGAGAATGGAGTCCATCGTAATCCTCTACTCGGTGTTAGTTCCTCCGCACGCCCGCTGAAACCTGGGAGTCCTCACTGCACCCGGCTGTAATTGCTATTATGCGGCCACTTTCCCCGTAGCTTGGCGCCGGTCCTCTCTGACTCCTCTCTCTGGTGGGAAGCCCCCTTCTTTTCCCAGAGCAAACCATTTTATACCTCACTGGCTTGCTATGCCCCTTCTACACAGGTTAAGGGTCTGCTCCGTCTCCAATTTCCTTCCCCCCTGCAACTGTAGGTTCGGCCCAGCAGTTCCGGACCCAGTGCCCTGTCAGCATCCACAGCAAGGTCTTGTTCTCTATACCCCCACTCTCCTTTAACTCACCATTCCACGGGCAAGAGCTCTTTCACCAGACATTCACAATTCTCAACTTCTTAGATGATTTGTTGCCAAATGAATTCATCTTGCTCATAACGGGTGGGAGGCACTCCAGCTGTGGTTCACTCTGATCATCACAATCTGGGTTGACTATTGGGAGGTGGAGAGCTACTCTGGTCCAGTGGGCGGGACACTTCTATGGCTTCAAGCATTGGTAACTCAATGCTCACTATTGTGAGTTCATTTTTCCCTTCACCGTTGAGGTCTGATGAACTCCCTCCTCTGGTGAAGGAAGGTAGTGAGGCTGATTACTAAACACCTGGGCAGCTAGATGATGACTGGGTGGCTGGAATTGAGGACTGGATATAAGGCAGCCGACGCCTTCTGCCTTGCTGGTGATCCTGCTGGATTCTTGGAGACCAGTCTGATTCCTGCGTCTCAAAGCTAAGTTTTTCTGCTCTGCTTTGTACACTTCAGTTTTGTTTTTGTTTTGCCTTGTTTTTTGGGAGTTCTGCCATCCCCGGCCGGGGGTGAGCTGTATTCCATTTTTGTCTCTGATCTGTTGATCTTTTGCTCTGTCTTCAGAATATACCTGAGCGCTGATTTAGTCTTTTGAAGCCTAGCGACTTCAGGGCCTGTTTTTCCTATCAGTCGGTTGGCACATTTTGGATAGGGTTTTTGCGGATGGCAGACAGCAGCTTTCCTATCCTGTCCTATTTTAGTTAGCTTGGGCCCCATCATTTTCTCAACCTATCTTTCTATCTGTGTTAGTGTTTTCATCTTGCTTCACCGTCATTATATGTTGGGGGCTGCCTATTGCTTTGGGGTCTGCTCTGGGGCAGTTTAGTTTTTCCCCTTTCTGTCTTTAGGCTATGTAGTTCTCCGGCTGTGATCGAGGGGTCTAGGGCACCGTAGGAACCCCCCACGGCTACTGCTAGTTGTTGTGGATAGGTTCAGGGGTCTGCAATCCGATAGCTGCCAACCTCTCTGGTTTTTCTGGACTTAGCTACTATTTTGTTTTTTCCTCCTTCGGCGACTCATCATAACAGAATCAAAAGACTAAATCAGCACTCAGGTATATTCTGAAGACAGAGCAAAAGATCAACAGATCAGAGACAAAAATGGAATACAGCTCACCCCCGGCCGGGGATGGCAGAACTCCCAAAAAACAAGGCAAAACAAACACAAAACTAAAGTGTACAAAGCAGAGCAGAAAAACTTAGCTTTGAGACGCAGGAATCAGACTGGTCTCCAAGAATCCAGCAGGATCACCAGCAAGGCAGAAGGGCGTCGGCTGCCTTATATCCAGTCCTCAATTCCAGCCACCCAGTCATCATCTAGCTGCCCAGGTGTTTGGTAATCAGCCTCACTACCTTCCTTCACCAGAGGAGGGAGTTCATCAGACCTCAACGGTGAAGGGAAAAATGAACTCACAACAGCTCACCTTTCCAGGAGTGGCAGGTGACAAAGCATTGGGGTCTGGGTAAGGCTGGGGGTAAGGCTGGCACCACTTTGTCGAAGTCTGGAACCATTAAAGTGTGTACCTCAGTAGTTTTCAGTGACTACTCACTACCTTTGGTGGACCACTTGGGTGTGAGCTCCTTCAGCCCGTTCAGGCTGTACTTCATACACCAGCCCATCAGAGCCTACTTCTCATGTCACTCGATGCAGGGTTCACTCCCATCGGCTTTCCAGTTTTCCCCGGGGCCGCTTATTCCAAACCAGCACCTGGTCACCGGGTCTCAGAGCTGTCCCTTGGATAGGTGGCACCTCATGATGCTTGAGTTCTTGGAACTTCATCTCTACCAGCCGACGGAGAGTCTGCAGTCACTGCCTGTGCTCTCGAACCCAGGAAGACACCCCCCATCTGTGATTAGTCCTCTTCCAGGTCCAATTCCAACTCAGTGATCTCTCGGCCCCTTCGCCCGAACAGCAAGGTGTATGGAGTGAGCCCCGTCATGCTATGCTATTGGTTACTGTACACCCACAGAAGATCAGCCACGAACTCAGGCCACCGTATCTTCCGATCTTCCTCTAACGTTCACAGCATCTGGATTAGTGTCTGATTAAAATATTCACAGACCTCATTCCCCTAAGGATGGGAAGGAGTAGTTCTGCATTTCTCAATCACTCACCCCTGGAAGCAGGTACCCTGGTCGGAATGGATCCTCTTTAGACAGCCATACACGTAGATGAAATCCCGGCAGGTTGCTTGCGCAGCTGACTCGGCCGTCTGGTCTCTGGTTGGGGTTACCACAGCAAACATTGTGAAATGGTTGGTCATTACCCGGCAATGTTCACATCCAAGATGTGCCGGGCCTACAGTCAACTAATCAATTATCTGAACCTCCAAGGGAGCAGAGGTCACAATGGTCTGTATCGGGGCCCACTGTTCTGGGGGTTTGGCCAGCTCACAGCTTCGACATTGTTGGCAAGCCTTCTCCACTGCAGTTCTCAATTGTGGGTGATATACCAACTTCTGTAACCACCGAAATGTCTTCTCTGGAATGAAGAGAGCCCCACACTCATGAGCCTCCGTAGCCACTACTCTGATCAACATCTCTGGAAGCACTACATGCCAAGTTACCCCCTCTTCTCATAACAGCTGTACCTTCCGGTATAACAATCCATCCTTCAAATAAAGCCTTTCCCATTGCCCCAGAATCCACAAGGTTCTTGGAGACAGGGCGCTTCTCTCTCTCTGGCTGGGGAGTTGTTTCAGTGCCACCCACTGTCACAGCTGGGCAATCTCCTTATCCATCTGTTGAAGTCGAACCCAGTCATCCCGGGGCCAGCCCAGCACCTGATCTTCAGATGACTCTTTGATTTGTAACTGTGTTGCCACTAACGATTTGGCCAAGTTCCGGAAGTCAGGGATCTCTTCCGCTTCAAGCTCTTCATCTCGATCACGTTCAGGTCATTCGTGAGTCACACTGAAGAGAGTGTCAGCATGAGTGCTCTCGGCATTAGCCCGGTAGACTATCTTGTACCGATACTTCGCCATGCGTGCCACCCATCATTGTTTTAAGGCCCCCAGCTATGCATTTTCCAGGTGTGCAAAGGGATTATTGTCTGTCCGCACCAGGACCTCCGATCCGGACAAGTACCAAAAATAGAAGGGAGCGGCATCCAATTCAGCAAGCTTGAAAAAGACCTACAGTGGTCGAAACGCTGCATTATGGCGAAATAAAGATCAAGTTTTGTTTTTCACCTGGATTGGATCCTGCTCCCTTGTATTTTTGGTATGTCCTTTTTCCAATTGGGTTCATTGGATTTGGAATGTGCATCCTTACATTTGAAGTGCTGTCATCTGCTGCTTTTGTATATAAAGTGCTCCGTCATTGCCCACACCAGCGCCAACAGTTCCAACTTGAAAGAGCTATAACTCTCTGGGTTCCGTTCCGAGTCATGAAGAGACCGGCTCGCATAGGCTATCACTTGTTCTTTTTCCTCTTGCATTTGTAACAGGACCACCTCCAGACTATGTAAACTTCCATCGGTATGGAGAATGAAGGGCTGTGAGAAATTTGCATAGGCAAGTATTGGGACCTCCGTCAGGGCCATTTTCAAAGCTCGAAAGGCTTCTTCTTGACCATTTCCCCACTGAATGGTTCAGTTCTTCCCGCCGGCCGGCACTCCCTTTAGCAGCTTTAGCAATGGGTTGGCTAGGTGGGTGAAATTTTCACAAATCTTCGGTACTACCCAGTAAGCCGCAGGAAGGCCCGTATGTCTTTCACCATCATAGGGGTGGGCCACTCTTGCACAGCCGCCACCTTCTCAAGTGCAGGTCTTACCCCTTCACTGGACACAACATGCCCCAAATATTCAATCTGTTTGCAAAAGAGATGATATTTTTGTGGCTTCACCTTCAGTCCGTGGATCTGTAACTGACTTAGCACTTGTTCCAACCGCTGGAGGTGTTCTTCAAAGGTAGGCACGTAGACGATGATATTGTCAAGATAGATCAGTGTGGCCTCGAAATTCAAATCCCCCAGACATCTCTCCATCAAGCGCTGGAACGTCCCATGAGCGTTATTCAGGTCAAAGGACATACGGTTGAACTCGAATAGTCCCATGGGCAATACAAACGTCGTCTTTGGCTTGTCTTGTTCTGCCATGGGCACCTGCCAGTACCCGCTGGCCAGATCAAGGGAAGGAAAGTAGTTCGCCTGTCCCAAGACTGATAGGGACTCCTCAATTCTTGGCAAGGGATAGGAGTCCCACACCATACAGGCATTCAACTGTCTGTAATCGACACAGAATCATAAGGTCTCATCTTTTTTTTCAGACCAGAACAATGGGAGCCACCCATGGACTCTTACTTTCTCGTATCACTCCACTATACAACATGTGAGCTAACATCTCTTTCACTTTTTTGTACATCTAGGGAGGTATCTGTCAGCATCTTTCCCGAACTAGTGCGGCACACCACGTAGGGATTTCATGAGCGATGGTCTGTGTGCAACTGAAGTCACCTTCATGGCGGTCAAAGACCTCTTGAAAACGCTCTAGCACATATTCCACTTGCTGCAGCTGTAGGGGTGATAGTCCCGTCAATTCAGTCAGCATCTGCTCTAAGATCCTACGACCCTCCTTCGTGATGTCATGCGGTGGTTCCGGTGTCATTTTAACTGCTAGAGTCCAGGGATCTCCCCACATGACAGCCAGCTGTACTGTTTCGGGTCACATTAACTTTTCTGAAATTCCCAGGACCTGGTCCACTTCACTATTAGGTAGGAGGGTGAGAGGATCTTACCCCAGGTTGATGCACCATACTACAACATTGCCATCTTGAACTGTGGCTAATGTCCGGGATATGAGCAGTCCAGGGGGCACTTGATCCATTGATGTCGGCTCTATTTGCAGTTCCACCGCCTCAAGGGGTTGTACAAGCTCATACTAGCAAAATGAGCAATGTCTGTCCGGGCGGTAGGGTAAGTTTCGCAGCCACAGGAACCATCACCTCCCCCAAGACTTTTCCTTTCCCGACGTCTCCTGAGCTTGGGCAGCTCGGATCAGTTGCTGGAAAACCTTCCGTTGTGGGGTTCGGGGGCTCCACTGGTTCAAAAAGGGCTCTCGCGGCTCATTAATCAGAAGCTGTCCAATCTCTTTCAGTACATTCATTCCGAGAGTCATTATGGGCCTGCAGCTGACATTCCCTGTGGCTAAAACGACCCCTTTACGGCCTACATCCTTCCCGCACACTCTGATCTCCATCCAGACCACCCTGGCAACTGGAATGGGCAATTGGTTAGTTGCTGTCAATCTAATTACTGGCCCAGACCCCCAGCTTCATGTAATGTGCCTGGGTGTAAGAGACAAGTACCTTACGTTACAGATCTAGTGTTCAAAAAGATGGAGAGACAGTAATTGCCCGGGGAGCCATCCGGTCAAGATTTCTGGTTGGAACAATGAGCCAAAAGGTCATTGCCCCATCAAGAGAGAGGTTCATGAAAGGCCTGTCTCGGATCTTTCTGACTACCAATAGATTATCCGGAATTCTAGCAATGACTTTTTTTACCACCACTCACAGGGCGCCATACTCACCATCGTTATTTAGGGGCAGGTTGGTGTAGGAGAAGCACTGGATCTCATTTCCATGGCATTGTACGGATTCATAACTGTGACAAGAGTCCTGGGTTATCTGGAAGCATCCGGCACATGTGAGGCCGTTCTTAGGAGATTCAGGAAGTGCTGAGAATAAAGAGATTGTGGAAGAGGATTAAAAATCAAGAACAGGGAAAAAATGATGCAGTCTGAGCATTTGCAATAATATATGGACGGAGGGCACAGCCAAATTAGTCAAAAGTGGGTTCACCAAAGTTATATTCAAAAATACACGATACAAAGAACAAAAGAGAAAAGCAATATACCACCTACATATGGGAACTCCACAAAATGTACAAAAGGTAAATTTTATTTTTACATCAACACCTGACACATACACAAAACAGCAAAAAACATTATAAACAGATTAAAAGATGCAAACAATTGCAATCATCTCAAATCATGAAATAATGATATGATGATACTCCCACAGCAGAAAAACCCCACATAGCAATAGTGACATTGGGTAAACATCAAACAAGCCACCTCAACATATTGGATATCACAAACAATGTATGTAAAATAGTGCAGTCATACATAGACCAAAAGGCCCCACGCGTATCGCCACATGCTGTGTGGCTTCTTCAGGGCACTTTATCCTCCCCTGAAGAAGCCACACAGTGTGTGGCGATACGCGTGTGGGGCCTTGCTCCCCCCACTCCCTTACCCCACCAGCTGCTTCCAGCATTTGCTGAATATCGTCTGGTCCCTATGCATCTACAGGGTCTATAAGCTTTCCTTTTTTGGGTCAGGTATTGAACAATTGTGTGGGCTTTTTTTTGCCCTTTTATCTCTTTTTTGGCTCATATGGTGCTGTGAATAGCGGCTTTTTACACCTCACATACACAGACCTTTTGGTCTACGTAGGACTGCACTATTTTACATACATTGTTTGTGATATCCAATATGTTGAGGTGGCTTGTTTGATGTTTAGCCAATGTCACTATTGCTATGTGGGATTTTTCTGCTGTGAGAGTATCATCATATCATTATTTCATGATCTGAGATGATTGCAATTTTTTGCATCCTTTAGGCTATGTGCCCACGTAGCGTTTTAAAACGCACAGTGAAAACCGGACTCCTTCCCAGAAATCGCGTGTTTTTTTCAGCGCGATTTTACCGCGATTCTGTTCGCGATTTTGCTGCGATTTTCTCAAGCACTTTCCAAGCGATTTGAAGCATCGCTTGGAAAGTGATTGACAGGTTGGTCACACTCATCAAACATAGTGTTTGACAAGTGTGACCAGGTTTTTACTATTGAGGCATCAATAGTAAAAGATAAAATTTTAAAAATGATAAAAAAATAGAAAATCGGGGTATATTTACCTTCCGACGTCCCGCGCTGCATTCCTGGGCCTCAGCGTTCCCAGCAATGTCTTGCGAGACCTGTGATGACGTTGGTCTCACGTTGCTATAGCGATCTCACGAGACTACGTCATCACAGGACCTTGCCGCAAGGCATTACTGGGAACGCTGAGGCCGGGAATGCAGCGCGGGACGTCGGAAGGTAAATATACCCCGATTTTTTTATTCTTTTTTTTACAGGGGTATGGTACCCAGGGCCTGGAGAACAGTCTCCTCTCCTCCACACCGTGGGTACCAACCGTACATGAGACGCTTAACTTCCCGCATGGTGGGCATAGCCACATGCGGGAAGCGGTTCTCATGCATTCCTATGGGTGCGGAATCGCGGCAATTCTTTGCGATTCCGCACAAAAGAATGAGCATGCTGCGATGCGATTCCGCCGCGGAAAAAATTGCAGCATTAGCACAGCATGTGCGGAATGCCACAGGAATGCATGGGGGCGTTCTGTACACGATTTTTAAACGTTTTTGCTGCGTTTTCGCGCCGAAATTCACGGCAGAAACACTTAAAAATCGCATCGTGGGCACACAGCCTTAATCTGTTTTTAATGTTTTTTTTGCTGTTTTGTGTATGTGTCAGATATTGATGTATAAATAAAATTTACCTTTTGTACATTTTGTGGAGTTCCCACATGTAGGTATATTGCTCTTCTCTTTTGCAGTCTGAGCATTTCACACCACTGTCCAAGCTGTGTGTATTAGAGATGAGCGAATCGATTCATGGGACTTCAGTCCATCGTCCCTCCGGCCACTGGACGGGAGGCTCACAAGTTTCTTACCTTGTGGAGTCCCTGAAGCATCGGTAAATTAGCCAGAGACTGTGTGACATCATCATGACATGGCGCCAACCTGGCCAGTCAAAAGACTTGCCCCTCCACAGAAAGAAGCATAGCTGTGAGCCTATCCCAAACCAGACAGCGGCCAGAGACTACTGACCTGCCGGACTGCAGTTTCACAAATCCATCCGCCCAAACCTAGTTTGCACCATTATTTCTCAGCAGTGATTGACAGTTTTTTATCTAATTACTTTTCTACACCATGGAATGACGTCTATGGGAAATTATTCCGCGTAATTTGAATGTAATTCATGTTTACACTTATCAGAGAGTAGGAGTCCAGCGTGCGGTCCTATTCAGTAACTGACATTGTTCTGATGTTTGTCACTCATTGACTAGAACCGCCTACTGGACTCCTTTTGTTAGACGAAATATAAATTAATAAATTAAAATTTTTATTGGCTTTTTTCTATTGATACACAAAATACAATGTGACTGAAAAGAAGCGTAAATTGGTGGAGCCAAAATCCCATCAGTATCTGATGACAGCCCAATATCTAAATCCCATCAGTCTCCGATGACAGCCCGACATCTAAATCCCATCAGTATCCAATGACAGCCCGACATCTAAATCCCATCAGTATCCGATGACAGCCCGACACCTAAATCCCATCAGTCTCCGATGACAGCCCAACACCTAAATCCCATCAGTCTCCGATGACAGCCCGACACCTAAATCTCACCAGTATCCGATGACAGCCCGACACCTAAATCTCACCAGTATCCGATGACAGCCCGACACCTAAATCCCATCAGTCTCCGATGACAGCCCGACACCTAAATCCCATCAGTATCCGATGACAGCCCGACACCTAAATCCCATCAGTCTCCGATGACAGCCCGACACCTAAATCCCATCAGTATCCGATGACAGCCCGACACCTAAATCCCATCAGTCTCCGATGACAGCCCGACACCTAAATCCCATCAGTATCCGATGACAGCCCGACACCTAAATCCCATCAGTCTCCGATGACAGCCCGACATCTAAATCCCATCAGTCTCCGATGACAGCCCGACACCTAAATCCCATAAGTATCCGATGACAGCCCGACACCTAAATCCCATAAGTATCCGATTACAGCCCGACACCAAAATCCCATCAGTATCCGATGACAGCCCGACACCTAAATCCCATAAGTATCCAATGACAGCCCGACACCTAAATCCCATCAGTATCCGATGACAGACCGACACCTACATCCCATCAGTATCCAATGACAGCCCGACACCTAAATCCCATAAGTATCCGATGACAGCCCGACACCTAAATCCCATAAGTATCCGATGACAGCCCGACACCTAAATCCCATCAGTATCCGATGACAGCCCGACACCAAAATCTCATCAGTATCCAATGACAGCCCGACACCTAAATCCCATAAATATCCGATGACAGCCCGACACCTAAATCCCATCAGTATCCGATGACAGCCCGACATCTAAATCCCATCAGTATCCGATGACAGCCCGACACCTAAATCCCATCAGTCTCCGATGACAGCCCGACACCTAAATCCCATCAGTCTCCGATGACAGCCCGACACCTAAATCCCATCAGTCTCCGATAACAGCCCGACACCTAAATCTCACCAGTATCCGATGACAGCCCGACACCTAAATCCCATCAGTATCCGATGACAGCCCGACACCTAAATCCCATCAGTCTCCGATGACAGCCCGACATCTAAATCCCATCAGTCTCCGATAACAGCCCGACACCTAAATCTCACCAGTATCCGATGACAGCCCGACACCTAAATCCCATCAGTCTCCGATGACAGCCCGACACCTAAATCCCATCAGTATCCGATGACAGCCCGACACCTAAATCCCATCAGTCTCCGATGACAGCCCGACACCTAAATCCCATCAGTATCCGATGACAGCCCGACACCTAAATCCCATCAGTCTCCGATGACAGCCCGACACCTAAATCCCATCAGTATCCGATGACAGCCCGACACCTAAATCCCATCAGTCTCTGATGACAGCCCGACATCTAAATCCCATCAGTCTCCGATAACAGCCCGACACCTAAATCCCATAAGTATCCGATGACAGCCCGACACCTAAATCCCATAAGTATCCGATTACAGCCCGACACCAAAATCCCATCAGTATCCGATGACAGCCCGACACCTAAATCCCATAAGTATCCAATGACAGCCCGACACCTAAATCCCATCAGTATCCGATGACAGCCCGACACCTACATCCCATCAGTATCCAATGACAGCCCGACACCTAAATCCCATAAGTATCCGATGACAGCCCGACACCTAAATCCCATAAGTATCCGATGACAGCCCGACACCTAAATCCCATCAGTATCCGATGACAGCCCGACACCAAAATCCCATCAGTATCCAATGACAGCCCGACACCTAAATCCCATAAGTATCCGATGACAGCCCGACACCTAAATCCCATCAGTATCCGATGACAGCCCGACACCTAAATCCCATCAGTCTCCGATGACAGCCCGACACCTAAATCCCATCAGTATCCGATGACAACCCGACACCTAAATCCCATCAGTCTCCGATGACAGCCCGACATCTAAATCCCATCAGTCTCCGATAACAGCCGGACACCTAAATCCCATAAGTATCCGATGACAGCCAGACACCTAAATCCCATAAGTATCCGATTACAGCCCGACACCAAAATCCCATCAGTATCCGATGACAGCCCGACACCTAAATCCCATAAGTATCCAATGACAGCCCGACACCTAAATCCCATCAGTATCCGATGACAGCCCGACACCTACATCCCATCAGTATCCGATGACAGCCCGACACCTAAATCCCATAAGTATCCAATGACAGCCCGACACCTAAATCCCATAAGTATCCGATGACAGCCCGACACCTAAATCCCATCAGTATCCGATGACAGCCCGACACCAAAATCCCATCAGTATCCAATGACAGCCCGACACCTAAATCCCATAAGTATCCGATGACAGCCCGACACCTAAATCCCATCAGTATCCGATGACAGCCCGACACCTAAATCCCATCAGTCTCCGATGACAGCCCGACACCTAAATCCCATCAGTATCCGATGACAGCCCGACACCTAAATCCCATCAGTATCCGATGACAGCCCGACACCTAAATCCCATCAGTATCCGATGACAGCCCGACACCTAAATCCCATCAGTATCCAATAACAGCCCGACACCTAAATCCCATCAGTATCCGATGACAGCCTGACACCTAAATCCCATCAGTATCCAATAACAGCCCGACACCTAAATCCCATCAGTATCCAATAACAGCCCGACACCTAAATCCCATCAGTATCCGATGACAGCCCGACACCAAAATCCCATCAGTATCCAATGACAGCCCGACACCTAAATCCCATAAGTATCCGATGACAGCCCGACACCTAAATCCCATCAGTATCCGATGACAGCCCGACACCTAAATCCCATCAGTCTCCGATGACAGCCCGACACCTAAATCCCATCAGTATCCGATAACAGCCCGACACCTAAAACCCATCAGTATCTGATGACAGCCCGACACCTAAATCCCATCAGTATCCAATAACAGCCCGACACCTAAATCCCATCAGTATCCGATGACAGCCTGACACCTAAATCCCATCAATATCTGTATCACAAGGGGGCTTTCTCTGCATCTGGAGGAGAGAAGGTTTTTCCACTGTCATAGAAGAGGATTCTTTACTGTTAGGGCAGTGAGAATCTGAAATTCCCTGCCTGAGGAGGTGGTGATGGCGATCTCAGTTGAGGGGTTCAGGAGAGGCCTGGATGTCTTCCGGGAGCGTAACAATATTGCATCTTACAGTGATTAGGTTCTTTAGAAGGACGAAGATCTGGGGATTCATTCTGATGAAATATAGGCTGAAATGGATAGACACATGGCTTTTTTTCGGCCTTGCTAACTATGTTATTTTGCTACTAAGATGACCGGCCAACGCCTAAATCCCATCAGTATTTGATAACAGTCCATCAAGTAAATCCCATCAGTATCTGGTGACTGGTCAATGCCTAAGACCCATCAGTATCTGGTGACAGCCTGGCGCATAAATCTCATCACTATCTGGTGACCGCCCGTCTCCTCCATCATCAGTATCTGGTGACTGCCGATTGCCTCCATCCTCAGTATCTGGTGACCGGCCGGTGCCTAAATCCCATCAGTTTCTTGTGAAAGCCCGTCTCCTCCATCATCAGTATCTGGTGACTGCCCATCACTTCCATCATCAGGATCTAGTGACCGTCCGTCGCCTCCATTGTCAGTATCTGGTGACCGCCCATCGCCTCCATCCTCAGTATCTGGTGACTGCCCATCGCCTCCATCCTCAGTATCTGGTGACCGGCCGGTGCCTATATCCCATCAGTATCTTGTGACAGCCCGACATCTAAATCCCATCAGTATCTGGTGACAGCCTGGCGCATAAATCCCATCAGTATCTGGTGACCGCCCGTCTCCTCCATCATCATTATCTGGTGACTGCCCATCGCTTCCATCGTCAGGATCTAGTGACCATCGCCTCCATTGTCACTATCTGGTGACCACCCATCGCCTTCTTCCTGAGTATTTTGTGACCGCCCATCGCCTCCATCATCAGTATTTGGTGACTGCCCATCACCTCCTTCATCAGGAACTGATGACCGTCCGTCACCTCCATCATTAGCATGTGGTGACCGCCTATCGCCCCAATCATCAGTATCTGGTGACCCCTGACTCCACCATTAACAGTATCTGATGAGCATCCATAGCCTCCATCATCAGTATCTGGTGACCGCCCATCACCTCCATCATCAGAATCTGGTGACTCCCGTCCCCTCCATCATCAGTATCTGGTGACCGCCCATCACCTCCATCATCAGAATCTGGTGACTCCCGTCTCCACCATTATCTGTATCTCATGAGCACCCATAGCCTCCATCATCAGTATCTGGTGACCGCCCATCACCTCCATCATCAGTATCTGGTGACCCCCGACTCCATTATCAGTATCTGGTGAGCACCCATAGCCTCCATCATCGGTATCTGGTGACCGCCCATCACCTCCATCATCAGAATCTGGTGACTCCCATCACCACCATTATCAGTATCTGGTGAGCACCCATAGCCTCCATCATCGGTATCTGGTGACCGCCCGTCCCCTCCATCATCAGTATCTGGTGACCCCCGACTCCATTATCAGTATCTGGTGAGCACCCATAGCCTCCATCATCAGTATCTGGTGACCGCCCATCACCTCAATCATCAGAATCTGGTGACTCCCATCACCACCATTATCAGTATCTGGTGAGCACCCATAGCCTCCATCATCGGTATCTGGTGACCGCCCGTCCCCTCCATCATCAGTATCTGGTGACCCCCGACTCCATTATCAGTATCTGGTGAGCACCCATAGCCTCCATCATCGGTATCTGGTGACCGCCCATCACCTCAATCATCAGAATCTGGTGACTCCCATCACCACCATTATCAGTATCTGGTGAGCACCCATAGCCTCCATCATCGGTATCTGGTGACCGCCCATCGCCTGCATCACTTCTTCTCATCACTTGTATAAAGACTAAGTAGGAAATCAGCAAGCCGTTACTGCCCCCAGATCTTCAGTGTATGAGGCTTGTGTGGATCCTTCTTGTGATCCCAGACAGACGGGATGATGTGAGACCAGGACTCATAACTTCCCGGACTCCTTGCTGGTAATGACATTGGTTGGATGTTTTCTCCTTTCTTCAGTCACTTAGCATTTTGTTAAGTGTTAATAGTTTATTGTTAACACTTTTACTTAGAAAACATTCATGCTTTGCAGCCTCTTTCCACCTACCTGACTTTTTCCTCTTCCTGTATACACCAATACACTCAGCTCCTCCTGCTCTATAACATGGACTCACAGTGTGAAGGAGAGAATGGCTAGTTAAATATTAACCTTATATAATCAGTTCAGATATGATGTGACTAAGATGGCGACTATATCCTGGCACAACACCCTGGAAGGAATCTTTGGAATATAAAGCAGTTACTGAACACTGAAGATTGAATACCATATATGGAGTGAAGTTGGCATGGACCTATCATAGACTGACGCCATAGTTGTTCAGAAGATTGTGCAACGCCCTTTTCCTGTCTGCTACACAATTCTTTGTTCTAAAAATAAAGATCAGTTGTGTGCCAACTTTCAATGAGAGAGGAACATGTATCTGACTCTGTGTATCCGATACATTCTTTCCTCCAAGCATGCACTCGGCTCACTTTGGTCAGGGACAGGCAATTACTTAGATCTCACTTTAAGAGATCACACCAACAACAGATCAAACAGTATGTTCAATGTGACATGTTTAGTTTATGAAAAACTTTCCATTAAAACTTTTTACATTCCTCACAATATGTGGTAAAGGGTGTGAGCGCTGTGATTCATCTTGACACAAAAATGTACATTATAAGATAAAAATGCTGTGCTCCACTCCTCAACAGAATAATGAGCCCCACATAGTCCTCCATACAGAATAACGGGCCCCACAAAAAGCTCCACACAGTATTATGGGCCCCACATGGCGCACCATACAATATAATGGAGACCACATAGTCCTCCATACAGAATAACGGGTCCCACAAAAAGCTCCACACAGTATTATGGGCCCCACATGGCACACTATACAATATAATGGAGACCACATAGTCCTCCATACAGAATAACGGGTCCCACAAAAAGCTCCACACAGTATTATGGGCCCCACATGGCGCACCATACAATATAATGGAGACCACATAGTCCTCCATACAGAATAACGGGTCCCACAAAAAGCTCCACACAGTATTATGGGCCCCACATGGCACACCATACAATATAATGGAGACCACATAGTCCTCCATACAGAATAACGGGTCCCACAAAAAGCTCCACACAGTATTATGGGCCCCACATGGCACACCATACAATATAATGGAGACCACATAGTCCTCCATACAGAATAACGGGTCCCACAAAAAGCTCCACACAGTATTATGGGCCCCACATGGCGCACCATACAATATAATGGAGACCACATAGTCCTCCATACAGAATAACGGGTCCCACAAAAAGCTCCACACAGTATTATGGGCCCCACATGGCACACCATACAATATAATGGAGACCACATAGTCCTCCATACAGAATAACGGGTCCCACAAAAAGCTCCACACAGTATTATGGACCCCACATGACGCACCATACAATATAATGGAGACCACATAGTCCTCCATACAGAATAACGGGTCCCACAAAAAGCTCCACACAGTATTATGGACCCCACATGGCGCACCATACAATATAATGGAGACCACAAAGTCCTCCATACAGAATAACGGGTCCCACAAAAAGCTCCACACAGTATTATGGGCCCCACATGGCGCACCATACAATATAATGGAGACCACATAGTCCTCCATACAGAATAACGGGTCCCACAAAAAGCTCCACACAGTATTATGGGCCCCACATGGCGCACCATACAATATAATGGAGACCACATAGTCCTCCATACAGAATAACGGGTCCCACAAAAAGCTCCACACAGTATTATGGGCCCCACATGGCACACCATACAATATAATGGAGACCACATAGTCCTCCATACAGAATAACGGGTCCCACAAAAAGCTCCACACAGTATTATGGACCCCACATGACGCACCATACAATATAATGGAGACCACATAGTCCTCCATACAGAATAACGGGTCCCACAAAAAGCTCCACACAGTATTATGGACCCCACATGGCGCTCCATACAATATAATGGAGACCACAAAGTCCTCCATACAGAATAACGGGTCCCACAAAAAGCTCCACACAGTATTATGGACCCCACATGACGCACCATACAATATAATGGAGACCACATAGTCCTCCATACAGAATAACGGGTCCCACAAAAAGCTCCACACAGTATTATGGGCCCCACATGGCGCACCATACAATATAATGGAGACCACATAGTCCTCCATACAGAATAACGGGTCCCACAAAAAGCTCCACACAGTATTATGGGCCCCACATGGCGCACCATACAATATAATGGAGACCACATAGTCCTCCATACAGAATAACGGGTCCCACAAAAAGCTCCACACAGTATTATGGACCCCACATGACGCACCATACAATATAATGGAGACCACATAGTCCTCCATACAGAATAACGGGTCCCACAAAAAGCTCCACACAGTATTATGGGCCCCACATGGCACACCATACAATATAATGGAGACCACATAGTCCTCCATACAGAATAACGGGTCCCACAAAAAGCTCCACACAGTATTATGGGCCCCACATGGCACACCATACAATATAATGGAGACCACATAGTCCTCCATACAGAATAACGGGTCCCACAAAAAGCTCCACACAGTATTATGGACCCCACATGGCGCACCATACAATATAATGGAGACCACAAAGTCCTCCATACAGAATGAGCCTCACATAGCCCTCCTTACTGTATAATGAGCCCCACGTTAGAAAAAATAAATAAAAACTATAATAATATACTAGCACATCTAAGCTGATTGACCTTTCTCATTGTCCCTTGTGGCGATTGTATTTTTGGAGGTCTCATTGTCATTTCTAGCACCACAAGCATATTATTTGTGCTGTGTACTGCTGCATTGTTTTAGCTGATCAAGCAATATATTTTAATAATTTTGCTCTCTAATAAAGTTTTGGATTTTATCTTTACCTATGGTCTTGTCTGACCCCTGTCCTCTACCATCACTTTTCGGTACACCTTAGGTTGTCTTTGGTGTCCAATCTTGGTATGACATTATTCAGGAGCACAGCGTAGGGCAGATATTTATAATGAATAAAACTACATTTTTTATAAGTTTTCAGGTTGGGATGTGCTGCTGAAGACAGGAGAAAAAGGCAAGTCTGCAGAGAGAAGCTGTGCAAGTCCAAAGTCATTATAGCATCTGGGCCAGATGGAGAAGAAAGCGTTGAACATGACTCCAATCAGGGAAGATGTCACTTAGAAAGTACCGGGGTGTACATTTTAATTTGTGAGCCTGTCTCATCAGTACTATGGTTCCTGTAAGGTCCGCAGTCTGATGATGGCTGGTAACCAGTGATGAGCATCGGGTGCTGGGGCACGTTCGCTACTCAATGCTCACTGCTTGGTGCTCATGTGCCACGGTCGAGTCCTCTCCCCTGTTAGGCAGCCAATAAACATGTAGGGATTGCTTGACATAGACGGTAATGCCGTAGCCGTGATGGATACTGGCATTACTGTGATTCACCGGCCGCATCACGTCTTATATAAGACCCAGTGATGTGATGCTCGGCACATTGTCCTCTGGAAGCAGCTCAGGGAAAGTTGTTATAGGAGGGAGAGCGTATTTTAGAGCAGGCGTATAGGCAGGGGTTATAGCCTTACAATCCTTCTATGGGGATACTATGGCTGCAAACTAAAAACAGCTCTTTTCAGGGCTAAATATTTTCCCTTCTGTAGTGAAACCACTGTTAGCTGCATTCAAAGGAGAGATAGTTTTGGATTGAAGGCATCTAGGCAGGGTTTGATGGTATAGTAGTATTTGTGTACCGTTGCTGTACCATTGAAACAACAATCCTTGTCAGGGCTAAATAATTTTTTCCCTATTAATACCGGAAAGTTTGCAGGCATATAAGTATATACCGGATAGGGGGCGCTAGTATGAATAAGGGAAATACCATCCGCAAGCAGAACAACACACCACAAGGTTGTCAGAGGTAAATATACTGAGATTATGTCACGATGACCCATCCTGTGTGACGCGACCCGCAGGCCGGTAACTAAAACAGCAAGACGCGGCACATGATACTGTCCTGCGTGACACGGCCCTCAGGCCGGTAACTAAAACAACAAGACACGGGGAAAGGGGAAACAGTTACAACGGTGGGCACTGCGATAGGGGGAGGGGACACAGAGACCTCCTGCACTCCCTGAGTCGGTGTCCCTAACGCTCCTAACGTTCCTATGCCGGTTCTGCACCGGGCGCCGATCAGGAACCTGTCGCCCTAGCACACCCTACAGCTATCCCTTGCTAGGGAGCTGGGTGGCGCAGGCACTGGCCCCACCGCTGTGCTAATACACACTAAGGAAAAACAAACAGGGAAACACCACTTAGCTTTACTCTGTTGCACTTGCTCCTGGCAACAGAGTCCACCATCAGAATGCAGCTCTACTCCTGAATCGCTGCCACCAAGCTCTGTCAGAGCTACAAGGAAATCCCCTCTGACTCCTTCCACACCAGGGCTAAGACAGTGCTGCAAGGAACGCTCTCCAGCTCCTTCCTCCACCAAGGATGGTTGAAATGAACACTATCACCAAACCTGATTGCAACACCTGTGACTCTTTTATAGGTAAGAGCCAGCAATCACACCTGCATTATAATCATGTGCACTTAACTAAAGAAACAAGAGTGCAATGACGCTCACCACCACTGGGGGCAAACTTAGAACAAAAGACACCACAGTGTAATAATCCTAATGGCCACTGGGGGCAAAAACCATACTTAAGCACAGCTTAAGAAAAAAAAAGGTTACCTGTGTAGGGAAGGTGACCTGACGGACGGACAGACTAGTCAGAGTGAAGAAGGAAAGGTTTGCACAGTGTAGGTAGGTGTCAGTTATTATAGTGGGGAAACAGCTAGGAAAGTGTAGTGGACGTGCAGTACCTTGGGTTGACCATTAGATGGCAGGGAGGAGTGTGAGCAAAGGACTTGACATCAGCTTAGGGCTTTAGAAGCCGTTGGTCATGGGGGGCGGGGTTACAGTGACAGGGGACCAGGAGAGCTATAAATACTGAGGGAGGGTTCCAGAAGGTTCCAGTCCCCAGGGGGAGCTCCAGTGACAGGACTGCGACAGTCTGCGCGCTGTGAGGAGAATCTAAACCAGGGGGACTGAGGAGAGAGAACGTCAGGGGGGTGGTCCTGACAGGAAGGACCGCAGAAGGGACGAGGCATTGGGTGTGACACACCATATTTGACACGACGACTGATCAGTGGAAGCGCTGTTGGTTTACGGGCCTAAGGTGGCCACAGTGACGGACCTGTCAGTAGCGTCGACGAGTGAAGAGGGGACGGTGTTATGAATGAGTCACCGTAGGAGGCAAAAGCAGAAATACAAGCTAAGTCCAGAAAACCAGAGAAGTTGGCAACTATCAGATTGCAGACCCCTGAACCTATCAACACAACTAGCAGTAGCCGTGGGGGGTTCCTACGATGCCCTAGACCCCTTGATCACAGCCGGAGAATTACATAGGCCTAAAGAAAGAAAGGGAAAATCTAAACTGCCCCAGAGCAGACCCCAAAGCAATAGGCAGCCCCCAACATATGACGGTGAAGCAAGATGAAAATACTAACACAGACAGAAAGATAGACTGAGCAAAGACGGGGCCCAAAACTACCTAGATAGGAAAGGACAGGAAGGTTGCTGTCTGCAATCTGCCAAAACCCTATCAAAGACATAAGCCAACAAGCTGATATGAAAAAGGCCCTGAAGCAGCTAGGCTTCAAAAACTAAATCAGCACTCAGGTATTTTCAGAAGACAGAGCTAAATGAATTCAGCACACCCCAGCAGGGAATGGCAGAAATCCAGAAAAACAAAGCTAAACAAAGTCAAAGCACCAAAGCAAAAGGCCGAGCAGCAAACTTAGCTTTAGAGGAGCAGGAATTCAGACTGGTCTCCAAGGATCCCACAGAGAGATCACCCGCAGGGCAGAAGGGCGTCGGCAGCCTTATATCCAGTCAGTAACTCCACTCAGCCTGTCATCATCATCAGCCTCAGGTGTTTGATAATCAGGCCCACTACCTTTCTTCACCAGAAGAGGGAGTTCCTCGGGCCTCAGTAATGAAGGGGAAAATGAACTCACAACAGGACGGTGTACGCACATGGGTCCCCAGTACAGAGTACGGTGTGTAAGAAGCGGCCCTGGAAACGGAGGGCCGTGAGCTGAAGGAAGTGCGGTGTGCTTCTGAGGCCGTCAGGCGGACGGCAGGTGAGAAATAAACTTGGACTTGTTGCACCCAGAATCTGCCTTCATCTTGTCTCTGTTTCTTCTCTGCGCGGTAAGAAGAGGGACCACCCCCCCAGCCCGGCCCACCGACCCTACATTTGGCGTAGTCGGCAGGATCGCCACCGCTAATACATCATCTTCTGCGGCAGGCCTGCCTTAAAGGATGGAGAAGGACTTGGACTGTGCTGCTTGGATAATAAATACCTGTGGATTACAATTGGCTTACCAGTGGATTACAAATTGGGAGCGCCGTGGTGACTCCGTGGTGCTGACAGAAGATCCGGGGCGGTATCAGGTGCTACGCAAGATGGCGGCATTACTACAGTGCAGGGGAGAGGTCCGGGTGTTTGCAGTCGTGTTGAATGGACTGGGACCCCCTCCAACGTACCCTCGTGGACAGCAGTATGTGCCCGGAGGCCGACGCTCCCATGTACTGGACCCTGGCAGATGGGTGGAAAGGCCTGCCGACGCCCCACCCAGCAGGAGGAGTGGCACAGAAGAAAAGCTTGGCTGTAGCTGTCTGGCGCCATTCGATTGCTGCCCAACGGACGGTATGAGACGCTGCGGGTGTCGGGGCATCGGCCGCCTAGAGTGGCAATGGAGGCGGGAGATGGAGCTGTGCCAGAAGTCACCCTCAGAGCCACGGGTGAGCAGCGGGATACTGATCTGAGGAGCGGAGCCTGAGCGGAGTCATCGAGAGCGGCCGCCACCAACACCAGCAGAGGACTTCGCAGCGGAGCCCCCGAGTCCGGAGGGAAGGCCCGCCGGACAGTGGAGCAAGGAACGGAGGCCACCGCGTGATGATGGGACGGAGGCTGCAGCAAACCGTTGGTCATGGGGGCGGGGTTACAGTGCAGGGGACCGGGAGAGCTATAAATACTGAGGGAGGGTTCCAGAAGGTTCCAGTCCCCCAGGGGGAGCTCCAGTGACAGGAGGACTGTGACAGTCTGCACGCTGTGAGGAGAATCTAAACCAGGGGGACTGAGGAGAGAGAACATCAGGGGGGTGGTCCTGACAGGAAGGACCGCAGAAGGGACGAGGCATTGGGTGTGACACACCATATTTGACACGACGACTGATCAGTGGAAGCGCTGTTGGTTTACGGGCCTAAGGCGGCTACAGTGACGGACCTGTCAGGAGCGTCGACGAGTGAAGAGGGGACGGTGTACGCACACGCGTCCCCAGTACAAGAGTACGGTGTATAAGAAGCGGCCCTGGAAACGGAGGGCCGTGAGGTGAAGGAAGTGCGGTGTGCTTCTGAGGCCGTCAGGCGGACAGCAGGTGAGAAATAAACTTGGACTTGTTGCACCCAGAATCTGCCTTCATCTTGTCTCTGTTTCGTCCCTGCACGGTAAGAAGAGGGACCACCCCCCCAGCCCGGCCCACCGACCCTACACCTGTGCTTTTTATCAGTCCTGATCCAGCATGGATCATGACAGATTAATGTTTGCGCTAAAGTATGTGGAGTAATCACACCTGGGTATATTAAGGGCACAGAGGTTCAGAGAGAAAAAAAAAGGCTCACAATCCACCGATGCACTAGCGTGATGGTTAACTTTCAGGACCTGCGGTGCGTGGAGCCAGCAGGACCTTCGTGACAGAGGTGGTCACGTGAGGGGGTACGGAGTGCTGTATGGACCAATTCCTTCCAACTAGTTTCGGAAATGCTCGGTTTCCTTCTTCGGGGATGGTCAATCTGGGGGAATGGTCGTCTTATAACCAGCGATTTGTGGCCTGTCATATTAACTCCTTGAATGCTGTCATATTTATCAATTAAATGCAAAGCGTTCAACTTCAGAATTAAGTGTCCTTGGTATTAAAGAATCCAGGTTGAAAATCCACTGACTTTCTGCACGGGACATCTGTTTAATGAAGTCCCCTTTTCTCCAGTTCCTTCGGACAATTTGTAAGCCAGTTATTATGGTGTCATTAATTAATCCCCTATGATGATCTGCAGAATGCTTTGATAGGTGATGTCCTCCGGACATTGAGCGGACGTTTTGTGCGTCCCACATATATCACTTTCATTCATATATAACTCCTGGCGTATTACAAGTAATGAAGTCATGGATAGTGTATTCCATATTTCCATTCGACACAGTATATTGTATCATTGTTTTCAAGGATTTACAAGTTTTAACCTTTCTGACATGGATAGAAACCAGTTTTATTATTAAGGGCCCTATACATGATGTTGTGGCCGAGTTATCGTTAAGTACGGATGGTGCTATGAGGTTCCCCAAATTTTTTGCCTTTCTATAAATAAATTTGGATTTTATTGGTAACAACTCTCCTATCGTTTTATTTTCTTTCAAAATCCCCCAATGTCTACCTACAATGTTTCGTAGGATATGGGCATTCGTATTATATTGGGTCATGATGGGAAAATCCTCCTTAATGTCATACAATGTGTCATGTCTTTTTGTATCTTGAATTAAGGCCTCTCTTGAGGTTTCTTGTACTTTTTCCCTCTCTTCTAAAAGGAATTGCCCCTCATAGCCTTTATTCATAAATTTAGTCATGAGAAAAACCTGCCTCGGCTAGAAAATCTTGATTTGTAGAACAATTTCTGTAGGAGCGTGTTAACTGGCTCTTAGGAACATTAATGTGCCATTTGGGCAAGTGGCAACTGTCCATGGAAATGTAATTATTAGAATCGATTGGCTTGTGGTAGGCCCGGGTATGAATACTTCCATTATCTATAAAAATATTTAGGTCCAGAAAATGTATAGATTCTATGCCGGTGGTTGCCATAAAATTTAAAAAACTCATTTTTATTTACTTCAGTTAAAAATTGACCAAGTGTTTCTGGACCACCAGACCAAAAAAAAAAAGATATCATCAATGAAGCGGCGCCATAGGACCAGGTTAGCAAGCAGCGCGCCATTGGTGTAGATGCACAAGGTGTGCGATAAGGGATGGAAAAGTGGACACGCTGCTGATGGTGCTCGCAGAGGCTGAGGCCTTTGGCAAAGTAAAACTGTGCTTGCTGAGGGAGCACAAGAAACTCGCTCATCCACCAAACCTAGCTCCTCACTTTATCGGAGGGTGCAAGACAGTACTCTTGAGGCCAGAACAGGGCAAACATGTGGTCAGTTGGATAATGCTTCCAGTACCACACGGTCTTCCACATGGTCCAGTCTCACTATCCAAGAACCTGGACCACAAAATCATCACCCTGAACCTGCTTCCTTCTACCATCGTGAGTACCAGAAGACAAGTGGTCACACACTCGGATACTACAAGAAGCTCTTAAAATTTCCATTTATTGATTCCAGCGTTTCGCCCTGCACATTTCAAGAGGGACATGAGGAGCTCCTGTGTAGCGATGCCCAAATATTTGAGCAGCCACGGTCAAGAGAAGATGATGGTGGGGACCGGTAATTAGTTTCTCAAGAGGTAGATGATTATGAGACATAGTCGTCAACAAGTGATGCAGTTAAGTCAACAAGTCATAAAGCCAAGAGTGCGGAAGTTGAAGGCGAGGTGGCGGATGATGAAGTCACTGAACCCACCTGCAAAGGTGCCAAGCAGAGCGAGACCAGCAGCATAAAGAGGTAGGGATTTATAGTCCCGCAACAGGCAGGAAGAGGCAGTGGGGTGGCCAGTGGGAAACTGTTCCCCAGAGCATCCACAAGTGTCAAGTTCTCAGGCCAAGAGTTAGGTGTTCCCCAGTCTGGTGCGTTTTTAAAGAAAGTACAGACAATAGAAGAATGGTCATTTGCAATCTGTGACATACCAAGATCAGCAGGGAGCTGATCACTACCAGACTGACCACTACCACCATGCTCAGGCACATGCCATCAAAACACCCAATTAGGTGGGCTGAATGCCTGGGTCCACAATCAGTGTCTACGGGTGACACTACTGTCTTTTCACCTGTGCTGTGTGCTTGCCAATGCCCTTTTCATGACGCAGGGCCTGGACCTGTCGTTACAAATTCAAAAGCACCATCAGCAACCACGTAAACTCCTTGTCCCAGCGCAACATTCAGCTGTCCTTAACCCAGGCTTTGAAATGCAAGATAAAATGCCCAGCTACCCACCTACACACACAAACATTAAACGGGAACATTTCCGGACTGCTTACCCTGGAAATGTTGCTAAGGCTTGTGGACACTGAAGATTTCTACAACCTCATTGCGGCAGCTGCCCCACGGTACTCGGTCCTGAGCTCCCACTATTTTTTCCAGTGTGCCGTCCCCGCTTTGCACCAGCAGGTGTCCCACAACATCATCCGTGCCCTGAACAACACAATTACTGGGAAGGTCCACTTAATAACCATCACGCAGATAACAGCTAAAAAAATTCCCAGCAAAAAAAAAAAAATGGGGTATAAAGTATGTTATTATATAAATCCAATTTATTTATGGACAATAATATTAACCCCAATATGTAACAACAGGACTACAATTGTATACTCCAGATAATACTACAATTTAACAAGAATTGGAGCTCCATACAATAAATAATAAAAATATTTTTATTATATGCAATATTAAACACATGTAATAGACAAGTAAAAAAAACCCTAAAAATATCATTTTTAAAATTACATAATTCCTGGGCATATAAGAATAATTAGTTATATCAAAGCATATAAGTCACCAATACAAATGATATATAAAATATCCCAAAAAGTGCATCTTTAGTAAAACCGCAGGCATATAGTTAAATACACAGGGAATCCACCCTCACTATGTGAACTGCCCAGCGCTATCCGCAAAGAAAACATACATTATCATCAAAGGTGCTTATTAGTGCTTACCCATAGGTAATGTTGCTGTAGTGCCCGGGAGTCAAGTAACACCCCTTGACGCGCGTTTCGCGTTAGCTTTATCAAAAAGGGAGTTCCTGTGGCCATGGACGCTATATTTCCCTGACGGCACACTAGGTGAACCTTGTGGAGGATGGGGGTAGAGATGGAGGAAAAAAGTAGAAGGGGCGATACTACCCAGCCCTGCCTCATCTCATCTTCTCAGCAGTGATAATGAGGAAGAGAAACTGAGATGGTTGCCTGCACTAAAGAGGTTACGATCTACACAAGTTTCATCCCATCTGTTTAGCGTGGATGAGTTGAAGAGGAGGAGAATGAGATAGAGAGTCGTCCTCCCGGTTAGGACAGGGAAGTATTGCCTGTTGGGAGTTTGGCACACATGGCTGGCTTTATGTCCCGCTGCTTTTCCTGTGACCCTCGCGTTATACACATTTTGGCCAACACTGGTGATGACTGGTTGTTCAAGCTTTTCGACCCATGCTACAAGAAGAACTTTCCATTTCTCCTTCCTGCGGCTGAGAGGGCTAGTAAAATGGTGCAATACCAGAAGGTCCTAGTCGAATAATTAGTAGAAAAATTCTCATCTGTCAACGCTGGAGGCAGAGGTCATAGATCCTTGGGCAGCCAAGGAGGAGAGATGATGGAGACACACACTAGGTCCAACAGAGGACGGGGAACACTAACAAAAATCTGAGACAGTTTCATTAGACCCTCCCAACACTTAGGCCCTGATGCACAGATTAGTCTAACAAGAAGGGAAATATTTTGGAAGATGGTGAAAGAGGACAAGGCTGAACGTACCAGCGTCCTCTGTGATTCATCAGTGCAGTACTTGTAGTGGTTATCCAAGCTGGAAACGTGGCATGAACAGTTCTTCTTTGTCTTGGAGGTCTTGGCCTGTCCAGCCTCTAGCATTTTGTCAGAGAGGGCTTTTAGTGCCATCGGGAGTATTATATCTGATAGGCGCATCCGCCTGACGACTGAAAATGCTGACAGGCTGACTATTATCAAAATGAACAAGGGCTGGATTGACCCAAACTTCTCTACATCACTGGATGACAGTGTAATTAGAAGTGCCAGAGTCGGGGTGCCTTTTACACGCTGGTGCCTGAACTGCAGGGGCTGTCATCCGTGTTGCAGGAGGGGAGACTAAAAGCGCAGGACTGACTTGAGGAAGGCGGGCAGATATACTGTAGCGTGCTGCGCCGGAAAGCAGACAGAGCTCGCGCGGGAATGCTGGGTGGCGGATCGAGTGCTGCCACTGCTGAGAAGACAGAGTATCTCGTGGGTGCCAAGCACCCTGACAGACCCCCTGCAGCGGTTCTCTCAACTGATAGGCGATCCACAGACAGACCACTGCCTTCCTCCTTGACAGCTTCCTAACTGAAGTCACTGACCGGACCGTTGACTAAATGCAGGAGAGACGCCAGGCGGGGCCAGGTCTTAATAGGCCAGAACTGTTATACGCCGCGGAGCAAAGGCTCTTTCTAGCGGCATCTCATGTTGGAGTTAGTACCGTGCCAGATATCGTATGGCACGGGAAAACTGCTCGTCACACAGAGACTCTGTCGAGATGACCCGCGCCGCTGTTGCTGGTGCCACCGTTGGAACCCTGAACCTTCTCACGTCTGAAGACTACAGTCCGATAAGTTTAAGCTCATTATTACTAAACTCTCGTTCGTCCGTTACCTACCCTGTCATACTTCCAGTTCTGCCCCATACCTTTTCCACTCCCTGCGAGGAGTATCGCTCTCTGTTCAAATAAATACTTTAACTGTTGATCTACCTCCTGTCCATGGCGACATCCCGCGTTCCTGCAATTTCTACAACAGCAGTGGAACATAAAGCCAATTCAAAGGCATAGTCATCAAGTGGGCCTCACTAAAAATCTTGATAGGGTCAACAGATGGTTCTAACTGAAAATTTTTATAGCGTCATTATGTGACTCTCAATTTTTGCCAGGATGCTCTCCTTCCTAATTTTAACAGAGTGTGTATGAAGCCCTCTCTTATGTCTAATACAGCGTGGATCTAGTCCCTTTTCCTTCCAATTATTGGTAGTTCCTTCATTGTCCGCATAGGCTTTGTGAGTCCCTCCTTCATAAATTAATCAGGATGTATCTGACCATGCCACACACACTACAGCCCAGATAAGTAGTAAAATGTCACAATTACATTTACCGGTGACTACCGGTGGGTGCAGTTTATTTCCTCATCTACTATATCATCTACTGTAGTCATAGGCTATGGGAAACTACGGTGAGAGATGGTCTGGATATTAAGGGGTGGAAAACGCCTTTTTTTTTTCTTCTTTTTTTAATTTTGGCTTATACAGTGGCTTGTGAAAGTATTCACCCTCTTGGATTTTTACCTATTTTTTTTACATTAAAACCTGTGTGTAAATATTTTTGTAATCCATTTTGTGTGTGATGCATCAACACTAAATAGTCTAAGTTGGTGAAGTGAAAAAAAATGTAAATTTATTTGATTAAATGACTAAAAGTTGTCATGTCTATTCACCTATTTTGCTATGAAGCCCCTACAAATTTCTGGTGCCAGCAATTCCCTTCATAAGTTCCATGCTTAGTGATAGGAAGTCTACGTGTGTGCAATCTAAGCACCACATGTCTGTCACTATATACACTTTACCTTTCCTGAAAGACTACAGAGGCTGCAACACCATTAACAAGAGGCACCACTAACCAAACACCACCATGAAGACCGAGCAGATTTCCAAACACAAGGTATGAATGAGACGAATGAGATCTCCGAAAACCAACATGAAGACCAAGGAGATCTCCAAACACCACCATGAAGACCAAGGAGATCTCTGGACAAGTCAGGAACAAAGTTGTGGAGAAGTATAAGTCAGGGATGGGTTATAAAAAATATCCTATTGACATTCTGATAATCTCTGATGATTTCCCGCAGCACCATCAAATCTATTATCATCAAATGGAGAGAACATGGTACCACAGCAAACCTGCTAAGAGAGGGCCACCCACCAAAACTCTCAGAACAGGCAAGGAGGGCATTAATCAGAGATATAGGACAGAGACCAAAGGTAGCCCTGAAGGCGCTGCAGAGACTGGAGTAGCTGTCCATATGACCATAAAAAGCTGTACACTCTATACAGTGGGCAGAAAAAAGCCTGTACTCACAAAAATTGTAAGGCTGGTTTTGAGTTTGCCAAAATACATGTGGGAGATTCCTTAAAAGTATGGAGGAAGGTGCTATGGTCAGATGAGACCAAAATTTAACTTTTTGGCCAACAAGGTAAATGCTACGTCTTGCGCCAAACTAACACAGCTCATCACCCAAAGAACACCATCCCCACAGTGAAACATGGTGGTAGCAGTAGCATGCTGTGGGGATGTTTTTCGGCAGCAAGGACAGGGAAAATGGTCCAATGTCAACGGGAAGATGGGTGGTGTGAAATACAGGGATATTCTTCAGCGAAACCTGTTTCAGTCTGTCAGTGATCTGAGACTGAGGCAGAGGTTAACTGTCCAACAAGACAATGACCCAAAGCATACTGATAAAGAAATACTCGCATGGTGTAAGGGGAAATGTGTAAATGTTCTGGAGTGGCCGAGTCACAGCCCAGACCTTAATCCAATGGAGAATCTGTGGTCAGAAGTAAAGATCGCTGTTCATCAAAGGAAACATCTATCCTGAAGGAGCAGGAGCAGTGTTGCCTTGTGGAATGGAAAATAAATTCCAGTGACCGGATGCGGAGATCTCATAGAGACTTATCCAAAGCTATAATTGCCGCAAATGGAGGCTCTACAAAATAATGACTGTAGGGGAGGTTTGCTTAAGAGGCTGGACAGACATCTGATTGGGATGATTTAGCAAATCCTGCTTTGAGCAGGGGGTTGGACCAGATGGCCCAGGAGGTCCCTTCCAACTCTACCATTCTATGATTCTAAGAATAAAAAGAAAACCAAATGTTCACAGGTGACGCATGATCTCTACATGAAATGATGCAAAATCTCCAAAAACATCAGTGTGATTCTAGGTTGTGAGATAGCGAAACACGAGAAATGCTAAGTGAGGTCATCTCCCCTCCTGGACTTTCTTGCCATGGCCATCACTATTTTGGGAGTCAGGTTTTTGCATGGCAAGATTTCACAAGCTCCGCCACCTGCACATTACTCTTCAACGAACACCAATCCTGCCGATATTTCCATCTCAGCTCACCATACATTCTGCAGATCTCTGACCACCGCTCCACATCTTAGCTGCTGGATCTGCCTCGTATAATTAACTCTTGAAGGTGCTAATCTACATGTTGAGGAATGTACATGTTGGGGAGCTGACATCCTAGTGCCGAGGAGAGCACTTTACAGTGACCATTTCGGTTATAGCAGTACACATTATTCTGCACGTAGAGGTCGGAAGCTTGTAGCCACAAGCACTCACCTGTCGGGGTCTCCGGTGTGCACAGATCTGTTTTACAGCAACTGTTGCTGGCTACTGTTCTGCTGTACGGGGTCCGGAGTACGACCACCTCCGTACATTTCTCCAAATACCCACAGTCCCTCACATAAGTCAGCGGTGAAACTGCAAATATAAAGAAGATGAAGCGAATGTTCACAATGTAAAACGCTGCACGGACAATTGTGAATGTGATCTTCTGTTCACCAGAATTACAGAGTCGCAGCACCAGGGAAGATCCACAGGCAGCAGATGTGCTGTAGACATTCTGTGACTGAAAGCATCTGTCTGTAGATAGAACCTGGATCTCTACAACAAGCCTGAAGAGATCTAAATAAGTCATATTCCTGCCATCATTAATGCCAGGACCCTGCTGAAATCAAAACTGAAGAGTCTGAGACAGTGGAAAAGAGGAAATGTCAGGGGAAGAGACAGGAGTGGAGATGTAATGTCAGAGGATGAGAGAAGGGAAGAGAGGAGATATCAGAGGAAGAGACAGGGGTGGAGAAGTAATGTCAGAGGACGAGAGAAGGGAACAGAGGAAATGTCAGAGGAAGAGACAGGGGTGGAGATGTAATGTCAGAGGATGAGAGAAGGGAAGAGAGGAAATGTCAGAGGAAGAGACAGGGGTGGAGATGTAATGTCAGAGGACGAGAGAAGGGAACAGAGGAAATGTCAGAGGAAGAGACAGGGGTGGAGATGTAATGTCAGAGGATGAGAGAAGGGAAGAGAGGAAATGTCAGAGGAAGAGACAGGGGTGGAGATGTAATGTCAGAGGATGAGAGAAGGGAACAGAGGAAATGTAAGAGGAAGAGACAGGGATGGAGAAGTAATGTCAGAGGACGAGAGAAGGGAACAGAGGAAATGTCAGAGGAAGAGACAGGGGTGGAGAAGTAATGTCAGAGGACGAGAGAAGGGAACAGAGGAAATGTCAGAGGAAGAGACAGGGGTGGAGATGTAATGTCAGAGGATGAGAGAAGGGAAGAGAGGAAATGTCAGAGGAAGAGACAGGGGTGGAGATGTAATGTCAGAGGATGAGAGAAGGGAACAGAGGAAATGTAAGAGGAAGAGACAGGGATGGAGAAGTAATGTCAGAGGACGAGAGAAGGGAAGAGAGGAAATGTCAGAGGAAGAGACAGGGGTGGAGATGTAATGTCAGAGGATGAGAGAAGGGAAGAGAGGAAATGTCAGAGGAAGAGACAGGGGTGGAGATGTAATGTCAGAGGATGAGAGAAGGGAAGAGAGGAAATGTCAGAGGAAGAGACAGGGGTGGAGATATAATGTTAGAGGACGAGACAAAGGAAGAGAGGAAATGTCAGAGGAAGAGACAGGGATGGAGAAGTAATGTCAGAGGATGAGAGAAGGGAAGAGAGGAAATGTCAGAGGAAGAGAAAGGGGTGGAGAAGTAATGTCAGAGGATGAGAGAAGGGAACAGAGGAAATGTCAGAGGAAGAGACAGGGTGGAGATGTAATGCCAGAGGATGAGAGAAGGGAACAGAGGAAATGTCAGAGGAAGAGACAGGGATGGAGAAGTAATGTCAGAGGATGAGAGAAGGGAAGAGAGGAAATGTCAGAGGAAGAGACAGGGGTAGAGATGTAATGTCAGAGGATGAGAGAAGGGAAGAGAGGAAATGTCAGAGGAAGAGAAAGGGGTGGAGAAGTAATGTTAGAGGATGAGAGAAGGGAACAGAGGAAATGTCAGAGGAAGAGACAGGGTGGAGATGTAATGCCAGAGGATGAGAGAAGGGAACAGAGGAAATGTCAGAGGAAGAGACAGGGATGGAGAAGTAATGTCAGAGGATGAGAGAAGGGAAGAGAGGAAATGTCAGAGGAAGAGACAGGGGTAGAGATGTAATGTCAGAGGATGAGAGAAGGGAAGAGAGGAAATGTCAGAGGAAGAGAAAGGGGTGGAGAAGTAATGTCAGAGGATGAGAGAAGGGAAGAGAGGAAATGTCAGAGGAAGAGACAGGGTGGAGATGTAATGCCAGAGGATGAGAGAAGGGAACAGAGGAAATGTCAGAGGAAGAGACAGGGATGGAGAAGTAATGTCAGAGGATGAGAGAAGGGAAGAGAGGAAATGTCAGAGGAAGAGACAGGGGTGGAGATGTAATGTCAGAGGATGAGATAAGGGAAGAGAGGAAATGTCAGAGGAAGAGAAAGGGGTGGAGAAGTAATGTCAGAGGATGAGAGAAGGGAACAGAGGAAATGTAAGAGGAAGAGACAGGGTGGAGATGTAATGCCAGAGGATGAGAGAAGGGAACAGAGGAAATGTCAGAGGAAGAGATAGGGATGGAGAAGTAATGTCAGAGGATGAGAGAAGGGAAGAGAGGAAATGTCAGAGGAAGAGACAGGGGTAGAGATGTAATGTCAGAGGATGAGAGAAGGGAAGAGAGGATATGTCAGAGGAAGAGACAGGGTGGAGAAGTAATGCCAGAGGATGAGAGAAGGGAAGAGAGGAAATGTCAGAGGAAGAGACAGGGGTGGAGATATAATGTTAGAGGACGAGACAAAGGAAGAGAGGAAATGTCAGAGGAAGAGACAGGGATGGAGAAGTAATGTCAGAGGATGAGATAAGGGAAGAGAGGAAATGTCAGAGGAAGAGACAGGATGGAGATGTAATGTCAGAGGATGAGAGAAGGGAAGAGAGGAAATGTCAGAGGAAGAGACAGGGGTGGAGAAGTAATGTCAGAGGATGAGAGAAGGGAAGAGATCAAATGTCAGAGGAAGAGACAGGAGTGGAGATGTAATGTCAGAGGACGAGAGAAGGGAAGAGAGGAAATGTCACGGGAAGAGACAGGATGGAGATGTAATGTCAGAGGATGAGAGAAGGGAAGAGAGGAAATGTCAGAGGAAGAGACAGGATAGAGATGTAATGTCAGAGGATGAGAGAAGGGAAGAGAGGAAATGTCAGAGGAAGAGACAGGATGGAGATGTAATGTCAGAGGATGAGAGAAGGGAACAGAGGAAATGTCAGGGGAAGAGACAGGGGTGGAGATGTAATGTCAGAGGATGAGAGAAGGGAAGAGAGGAAATGTCAGAGGAAGAGACAGGGGTGGAGATGTAATGTCAGAGGATGAGAGAAGGGAAGAGAGGAAATGTCAGAGGAAGAGACAGGGGTGGAGAAGTAATGTCAGAGGATGAAAGAAGGGAAGAGAGGAATTGTCAGAGGAAGAGACAGGGGTGGAGAAGTAATGTCAGAGGATGAGAGAAGGGAAGAGAGGAAATGTCAGAGGAAGAGACAGGGGTGGAGAAGTAATGTCAGAGGATGAGAGAAGGGAAGAGAGGAAATGTCAGAGGAAGAGACAGGGTGGAGATGTAATGTCAGAGGATGAGAGAAGGGAAGAGAGGAAATGTCAGAGGAAGAGACAGGGGTGGAGATGTAATGTCAGAGGATGAGAGAAGGGAAGAGAGGAAATGTCAGAGGAGTAGACAGGAGTGAAGATGTAATGTCAGTGGATGAGAGAAGGGAAGAGAGGAAATGTCAGAGGAAGAGACAGGGGTGGAAATGTAATGTCAAAGGATGAGAGAAGGGAAGAGAGGAAATGTCAGAGGAAGAGACAGGGGAGGAGATGTAATGTCAGAGGACGAGAGAAGGGAAGAGAGGAAATGTCAGAGGAAGAGACAGGGGTGGAGATGTAATGCAGAGGATGAGAGAAGGGAAGAGAGGAAATGTCAGAGGAAGAGACAGGGGTGGAGAAGTAATGTCAGAGGATGAGAGAAGGGAACAGAGAAAATGTCAGAGGAAGAGACAGGGGTGGAGAAGTAATGTCAGAGGATGAGAGAAGGGAAGAGAGGAAATGTCAGAGGAAGAGACAGGGTGGAGAAGTAATGTCAGAGGATGAGAGAAGGGAACAGAGGAAATGTCAGAGGAAGAGACAGGGGTGGAGATGTAATGTCAGAGGATGAGAGAAGGGAACAGAGGAAATGTCAGAGGAAGAGACAGGGGTGGAGAAGTAATGTCATAGGATGAGAGAAGGGAACAGAGGAAATGTCAGAGGAAGAGACAGGGTGGAGATGTAATGTCAGAGGATGAGAGAAGGGTAGAGAGGAAATGTCAGAGGAGGAGACAGGGGTGGAGATGTAATGTCAGAGGATGAGAGAAGGGAAGAGAGGAAATGTCAGAGGAAGAGACAGGGGTGGAGAAGTAATGTCAGAGGATGAGAGAAGGGAAGAGAGGAAATGTCAGAGGAAGAGACAGGGGTGGAGATGTAATGTCAGAGGATGAGAGAAGGGAAGAGAGGAAATGTCAGAGGAAGAGACAGGGGTGGCGATGTAATGTCAGAGGATGAGAAAAGGGAAGAGAGGAAATGTCAGAGGAAGAGACAGGGGTGGAGATGTAATGTCAGAGGATGAGAGAAGGGAAGAGAGGAAATGTCAGAGGAAGAGACAGGGGTGGAGATGTAATGTCAGAGGATGAGAGAAGGGAAGAGAGGAAATGTCAGAGGAAGAGACAGGGGTGGAGAAGTAATGTCAGAGGATGAGAGAAGGGAAGAGAGGAAATGTCAGAGGAAGAGACAGGGGTGGAGAAGTAATGTCAGTGGATGAGAGAAGGGAAGAGAGGAAATGTCAGAGGAAGAGACAGGGGTGGAGATGTAATGTCAGAGGATGAGAGAAGGGAAGAGAGAAAATGTCAGAGGAAGAGACAGGGGTGGAGATGTAATGTCAGAGGATGAGAAAAGGGAAGAGAGGAAATGTCAGAGGAAGAGACAGGGGTGGAGAAGTAATGTCAGAGGATGAGAGAAGGGAAGAGAGGAAATTTCAGAGGAAGAGACAGGGGTGGAGAAGTAATGTCAGAGGATGAGAGAAGGGAAGAGAGGAAATGTCAGAAGAAGAGACAGGGGTGGAGAAGTAATGTCAGAGGATGAGAGAAGGGAAGAGAGGAAATGTCAGAGGAAGAGACAGGGGTGGAGATGTAATGTCAGAGGATGAGAGAAGGGAACAGAGGAAATGTCAGAGTAAGAGACAGGGGTGGAGATGTAATGTCAGAGGATGAGAAAAGGGAAGAGAGGAAATGTCAGAGGAAGAGACAGGGGTGGAGATGTAATGTCAGAGGATGAGAGAAGGGAAGAGAGGAAATGTCAGAGGAAGAGACAGGGGTGGAGATGTAATGTCAGAGGATGAGAAAAGGGAAGAGAGGAAATGTCAGAGGAAGAGACAGGGGTGGAGATGTAATGTCAGAGGATGAGAGAAGGGAAGAGAGGAAATGGCAGAGGAAGAGACAGGGGTGGAGATGTAATGTCAGAGGATGAGAGAAGGGAACAGAGGAAATGTCAGAGTAAGAGACAGGGGTGGAGATGTAATGTCAGAGGATGAGAAAAGGGAAGAGAGGAAATGTCAGAGGAAGAGACAGGGGTGGAGATGTAATGTCAGAGGATGAGAGAAGGGAAGAGAGGAAATGTCAGAGGAAGAGACAGGGGTGGAGATGTAATGTCAGAGGATGAGAAAAGGGAAGAGAGGAAATGTCAGAGGAAGAGACAGGGGTGGAGATGTAATGTCAGAGGATGAGAGAAGGGAAGAGAGGAAATGTCAGAGTAAGAGATAGGGGTGGAGATGTAATTCAGAGGATCAGAGAAAGGACGAGAGGAAATGTCAGAGGAAGAGACAGGATGGAGATGTAATGTCAGAGGATGAGAGAAGGGAACAGAGGAAATGTCAGAGGAAGAGACAGGGATGGAGAAGTAATGTCAGAGGATGAGAGAAGGGAAGAGAGGAAATGTCAGAGGAAGAGACAGGGGTGGAGATGTAATGTCAGAGGAAGAGAAGGGAAAAGAGGAAATGTCAGAGGAAGAGACAGGGATGGAGATGTAATTCAGAGGATCAGAGAAAGGACGAGAGGAAATGTCAGAGGAAGAGACAGGATGGAGATGTAATGTCAGAGGATGAGAGAAGGGAAGAGAGGAAATGTCAGAGGAAGAGACAGGAGTGGAGAAGTAATGTCAGAAGATGAGAGAAGGGAAGAAAGGAAATGTCAGAGGAGGAGACAGGGGTGGAGATGTAATTCAGAGGATCAGAGAAGGGAAGTGAGGAAATGTCAGAGTAAGAGACAGGGGTGGAGAAGTAATGTCAGAGGATAAGAGAAGGGAAGAGAGGAAATGTCAGAGGAGGAGACAGGGGTGGAGATGTAATGTCAGAGGATGAGAGAAGGGAAGAGAGGAAATGTCAGAGGAAGAGACAGGGGTGGAGAAGTAATGTCAGAGGATGAGAGAAGGGAACAGAGGAAATGTCAGAGGAAGAGACAGAGGTGGAGAAGTAATGTCAGAGGATGAGAGAAGGGAAAAGAGGAAATATCAGAGGAAGAGACAGGGGTGGAGAAGTAATGTCAGAGGATGAGAGAAGGGAAGAGAGGAAATGTCAGAGTAAGAGACAGAGGTGGAGAAGTAATGTCAGAGGATGAGAGAAGGGAAGAGAGGAAATATCAGAGGAAGAGACAGGGTGGAGAAGTAATGTCAGAGGATGAGAGAAGGGAAGAGAGGAAATGTCAGAGTAAGAGACAGAGGTGGAGATGTAATGTCAGAGGATGAGAGAAGGGAAGAGAGGAAATATCAGAGGACGAGACAGGGGTGGAGAAGTAATGTCAGAGGATGAGAGAAGGGAAGAGAGGAAATGTCAGAGGAGGAGACAGGGGTAGAGATGTAATGTCAGAGGATGAGAGAAGGGAACAGAGGAAATGTCAGAGGAAGAGACAGGGGTAGAGATGTAATGTCAGAGGATGAGAGAAGGGAAGAGAGAAAATGTCAGAGGAGGAGACAGGGGTTGGAGATGTAATGTCAGAGGATGAGAAAAGGGAAGAGAGGAAATGTCAGAGGAAGAGACAGGGGTGGAGATGTAATGGCAGAGGATGAGAAAAGGGAAGAGAGGAAATGTCAGAGTAAGAGACAGAGGTGGAGAAGTAATGTCAGAGGATGAGAGAAGGGAAGAGAGGAAATGTCAGAGGAGGAGACAGGGGTGGAGAAGTAATGTCAGAGGATGAGAGAAGGGAAGAGAGGAAATGTCAGAGGAAAAGACAGGGGTGGAGATGTAATGTCAGAGGATGAGAGAAGGGAAGAGAGGAAATGTCAGAGGAAGAGACAGGGTGGAGAAGTAATGTCAGAGGATAAGAGAAGGGAACAGAGGAAATGTCAGAGGAAGAGACAGGGTGGAAAAGTAATGTCAGAGGATGAGAAAAGGGAAGAGAGGAAATGTCAGAGGAAGAGACAGGGGTGGAGATGTAATGTCAGAGGATGAGAGAAGGGAAGAGAGGAAATGTCAGAGGAAGAGACAGGGGTGGAGAAGTAATGTCAGAGGATGAGAGAAGGGAACAGAGGAAATGTCAGAGGAAGAGACAGGGATGGAGAAGTAATGTCAGAGGATGAGAGAAGGGAAGAGAGGAAATGTCAGAGGAAGAGACAGGGGTGGAGATGTAATGTCAGAGGAAGAGAAGGGAAAAGAGGAAATGTCAGAGGAAGAGACAGGGATGGAGATGTAATTCAGAGGATCAGAGAAAGGACGAGAGGAAATGTCAGAGGAAGAGACAGGATGGAGATGTAATGTCAGAGGATGAGAGAAGGGAAGAGAGGAAATGTCAGAGGAAGAGACAGGGATGGAGAAGTAATGTCAGAGGATGAGAGAAGGGAAGAAAGGAAATGTCAGAGGAAGAGACAGGGGTGGAGAAGTAAGGTCAGAGGATGAGAGAAGGGAAGAAAGGAAATGTCAGAGGAGGAGACAGGGGTGGAGATGTAATTCAGAGGATCAGAGAAGGGAAGTGAGGAAATGTCAGAGTAAGAGACAGGGGTGGAGAAGTAATGTCAGAGGAAGAGAGAAGGGAAGAGAGGAAATGTCAGAGGAGGAGACAGGGGTGGAGATGTAATGTCAGAGGATGAGAGAAGGGAAGAGAGGAAATGTCAGAGGAAGAGACAGTGGTGGAGAAGTAATGTCAGAGAATGAGAGAAGGGAACAGAGGAAATGTCAGAGGAAGAGACAGGGGTGGAGAAGTAATGTCAGAGGATGAGAGAAGGGAACAGAGGAAATATCAGAGGAAGAGACAGGGGTGGAGAAGTAATGTCAGAGGATGAGAGAAGGGAAGAGAGGAAATGTCAGAGTAAGAGACAGAGGTGGAGAAGTAATGTCAGAGGATGAGAGAAGGGAAGAGAGGAAATATCAGAGGAAGAGACAGGGGTGGAGAAGTAATGTCAGAGGATGAGAGAAGGGAAGAGAGGAAATGTCAGAGTAAGAGACAGAGGTGGAGATGTAATGTCAGAGGATGAGAGAAGGGAAGAGAGGAAATATCAGAGGAAGAGACAGGGGTGGAGAAGTAATGTCAGAGGATGAGAGAAGGGAAGAGAGAAAATGTCAGAGTAAGAGACAGGGGTAGAGATGTAATGTCAGAGTATGAGAGAAGGGAAGAGAGGAGATATCAGAGGAAGAGACAGGGGTAGAGATGTAATGTCAGAGGATGAGAGAAGGGAAGAGAGGAAATGTCAGAGGAGGAGACAGGGGTAGAGATGTAATGTCAGAGGATGAGAGAAGGGAACAGAGGAAATGTCAGAGGAAGAGACAGGGGTAGAGATGTAATGTCAGAGGATGAGAGAAGGGAAGAGAGGAAATGTCAGAGGAGGAGACAGGGGTTGGAGATGTAATGTCAGAGGATGAGAAAAAGGAAGAGAGGAAATGTCAGAGGAAGAGACAGGGGTGGAGATGTAATGGCAGAGGATGAGAAAAGGGAAGAGAAGAAATGTCAGAGTAAGAGACAGAGGTGGAGAAGTAATGTCAGAGGATGAGAGAAGGGAAGAGAGGAAATGTCAGAGGAGGAGACAGGGATGGAGAAGTAATGTCAGAGGATGAGAGAAGGGAAGAGAGGAAATGTCAGAGGAAGAGACAGGGGTGGAGAAGTAAGGTCAGAGGATGAGAGAAGGGAAGAAAGGAAATGTCAGAGGAGGAGACAGGGGTGGAGATGTAATTCAGAGGATCAGAGAAGGGAAGTGAGGAAATTTCAGAGTAAGAGACAGGGGTGGAGAAGTAATGTCAGAGGAAGAGAGAAGGGAAGAGAGGAAATGTCAGAGGAGGAGACAGGGGTGGAGATGTAATGTCAGAGGATGAGAGAAGGGAAGAGAGGAAATGTCAGAGGAAGAGACAGTGGTGGAGAAGTAATGTCAGAGAATGAGAGAAGGGAACAGAGGAAATGTCAGAGGAAGAGACAGGGGTGGAGAAGTAATGTCAGAGGATGAGAGAAGGGAACAGAGGAAATATCAGAGGAAGAGACAGGGGTGGAGAAGTAATGTCAGAGGATGAGAGAAGGGAAGAGAGGAAATGTCAGAGTAAGAGACAGAGGTGGAGAAGTAATGTCAGAGGATGAGAGAAGGGAAGAGAGGAAATATCAGAGGAAGAGACAGGGGTGGAGAAGTAATGTCAGAGGATGAGAGAAGGGAAGAGAGGAAATGTCAGAGTAAGAGACAGAGGTGGAGATGTAATGTCAGAGGATGAGAGAAGGGAAGAGAGGAAATATCAGAGGAAGAGACAGGGGTGGAGAAGTAATGTCAGAGGATGAGAGAAGGGAAGAGAGAAAATGTCAGAGGAAGAGACAGGGGTAGAGATGTAATGTCAGAGTATGAGAGAAGGGAAGAGAGGAGATATCAGAGGAAGAGACAGGGGTAGAGATGTAATGTCAGAGGATGAGAGAAGGGAAGAGAGGAAATGTCAGAGGAGGAGACAGGGGTAGAGATGTAATGTCAGAGGATGAGAGAAGGGAACAGAGGAAATGTCAGAGGAAGAGACAGGGGTAGAGATGTAATGTCAGAGGATGAGAGAAGGGAAGAGAGGAAATGTCAGAGGAGGAGACAGGGGTTGGAGATGTAATGTCAGAGGATGAGAAAAAGGAAGAGAGGAAATGTCAGAGGAAGAGACAGGGGTGGAGATGTAATGTCAGAGGATGAGAGAAGGGAAGAGAGGAAATGTCAGAGGAAGAGACAGGGGTGGAGAAGTAATGTCAGAGGATGAGAGAAGGGAACAGAGGAAATGTCAGAGGAAGAGACAGGGGTGGAGAAGTAATGTCAGAGGATGAGAGAAGGGAACAGAGGAAATATCAGAGGAAGAGACAGGGGTGGAGAAGTAATGTCAGAGGATGAGAGAAGGGAAGAGAGGAAATGTCAGAGTAAGAGACAGAGGTGGAGAAGTAATGTCAGAGGATGAGAGAAGGGAAGAGAGGAAATATCAGAGGAAGAGACAGGGGTGGAGAAGTAATGTCAGAGGATGAGAGAAGGGAAGAGAGGAAATGTCAGAGTAAGAGACAGAGGTGGAGATGTAATGTCAGAGGATGAGAGAAGGGAAGAGAGGAAATGTCAGAGGAAGAGACAGGGGTGGAGATGTAATGTCAGAGGATGAGAGAAGGGAAGAGAGGAAATGTCAGAGGAAGAGACAGGTGTGGAGATGTAATGTCAGAGGATGAGAAAAGGGAAGAGAGGAAATGTCAGAGGAAGAGACAGGGGTGGAGAAGTAATGTCAGAGGATGAGAGAAGGGAAGAGAGGAAATTTCAGAGGAAGAGACAGGGGTGGAGAAGTAATGTCAGAGGATGAGAGAAGGGAAGAGAGGAAATGTCAGAAGAAGAGACAGGGGTGGAGAAGTAATGTCAGAGGATGAGAGAAGGGAAGAGAGGAAATGTCAGAGGAAGAGACAGGGGTGGAGATGTAATGTCAGAGGATGAGAGAAGGGAACAGAGGAAATGTCAGAGTAAGAGACAGGGGTGGAGATGTAATGTCAGAGGATGAGAAAAGGGAAGAGAGGAAATGTCAGTGGAAGAGACAGGGGTGGAGATGTAATGTCAGAGGATGAGAGAAGGGAAGAGAGGAAATGTCAGAGGAAGAGACAGGGGTGGAGATGTAATGTCAGAGGATGAGAAAAGGGAAGAGAGGAAATGTCAGAGGAAGAGACAGGGGTGGAGATGTAATGTCAGAGGATGAGAGAAGGGAAGAGAGGAAATGTCAGAGGAAGAGACAGGGGTGGAGATGTAATGTCAGAGGATGAGAGAAGGGAAGAGAGGAAATGTCAGAGTAAGAGACAGGGGTGGAGATGTAATTCAGAGGATCAGAGAAAGGACGAGAGGAAATGTCAGAGGAAGAGACAGGATGGAGATGTAATGTCAGAGGATGAGAGAAGGGAACAGAGGAAATGTCAGAGGAAGAGACAGGGATGGAGAAGTAATGTCAGAGGATGAGAGAAGGGAAGAGAGGAAATGTCAGAGGAAGAGACAGGGGTGGAGATGTAATGTCAGAGGAAGAGAAGGGAAAAGAGGAAATGTCAGAGGAAGAGACAGGGATGGAGATGTAATTCAGAGGATCAGAGAAAGGACGAGAGGAAATGTTAGAGGAAGAGACAGGATGGAGATGTAATGTCAGAGGATGAGAGAAGGGAAGAGAGGAAATGTCAGAGGAAGAGACAGGAGTGGAGAAGTAATGTCAGAGGATGAGAGAAGGGAAGAGAGGAAATGTCAGAGGAGGAGACAGGGGTGGAGATGTAATTCAGAGGATCAGAGAAGGGAAGTGAGGAAATGTCAGAGTAAGAGACAGGGGCGGAGAAGTAATGTCAGAGGATAAGAGAAGGGAAGAGAGGAAATGTCAGAGGAGGAGACAGGGGTGGAGATGTAATGTCAGAGGATGAGAGAAGGGAAGAGAGGAAATGTCAGAGGAAGAGACAGGGGTGGAGAAGTAATGTCAGAGGATGAGAGAAGGGAACAGAGGAAATGTCAGAGGAAGAGACAGGGGTGGAGAAGTAATGTCAGAGGATGAGAGAAGGGAACAGAGGAAATATCAGAGGAAGAGACAGGGGTGGAGAAGTAATGTCAGAGGATGAGAGAAGGGAAGAGAGGAAATGTCAGAGTAAGAGACAGAGGTGGAGAAGTAATGTCAGAGGATGAGAGAAGGGAAGAGAGGAAATATCAGAGGAAGAGACAGGGTGGAGAAGTAATGTCAGAGGATGAGAGAAGGGAAGAGAGGAAATGTCAGAGTAAGAGACAGAGGTGGAGATGTAATGTCAGAGGATGAGAGAAGGGAAGAGAGGAAATATCAGAGGAAGAGACAGGGGTGGAGAAGTAATGTCAGAGGATGAGAGAAGGGAAGAGAGGAGATATCAGAGGAAGAGACAGGGGTAGAGATGTAATGTCAGAGGATGAGAGAAGGGAAGAGAGGAAATGTCAGAGGAGGAGACAGGGGTAGAGATGTAATGTCAGAGGATGAGAGAAGGGAACAGAGGAAATGTCAGAGGAAGAGACAGGGGTAGAGATGTAATGTCAGAGGATGAGAGAAGGGAAGAGAGGAAATGTCAGAGGAGGAAACAGGGGTTGGAGATGTAATGTCAGAGGATGAGAAAAGGGAAGAGAGGAAATGTCAGAGGAAGAGACAGGGGTGGAGATGTAATGGCAGAGGATGAGAAAAGGGAAGAGAGGAAATGTCAGAGTAAGAGACAGAGGTGGAGAAGTAATGTCAGAGGATGAGAGAAGGGAAGAGAGGAAATGTCAGAGGAAGAGACAGGGTGGAGAAGTAATGTCAGAGGATAAGAGAAGGGAACAGAGGAAATGTCAGAGGAAGAGACAGGGTGGAAAAGTAATGTCAGAGGATTAGAAAAGGGAAGAGAGGAAATGTCAGAGGAAGAGACAGGGGTGGAGATGTAATGTCAGAGGATGAGAGAAGGGAAGAGAGGAAATGTCAGAGGAAGAGAAAGGGGTGGAGAAGTAATGTCAGAGGATGAGAGAAGGGAACAGAGGAAATGTCAGAGGAAGAGACAGGGATGGAGAAGTAATGTCAGAGGATGAGAGAAGGGAAGAGAGGAAATGTCAGAGGAAGAGACAGGGGTGGAGATGTAATGTCAGAGGAAGAGAAGGGAAAAGAGGAAATGTCAGAGGAAGAGACAGGGATGGAGATGTAATTCAGAGGATCAGAGAAAGGACGAGAGGAAATGTCAGAGGAAGAGACAGGATGGAGATGTAATGTCAGAGGATGAGAGAAGGGAAGAGAGGAAATGTCAGAGGAAGAGACAGGGATGGAGAAGTAATGTCAGAGGATGAGAGAAGGGAAGAGAGGAAATGTCAGAGGAAGAGACAGGGGTGGAGAAGTAATGTCAGAGGATGAGAGAAGGGAAGAAAGGAAATGTCAGAGGAGGAGACAGGGGTGGAGATGTAATTCAGAGGATCAGAGAAGGGAAGTGAGGAAATGTCAGAGTAAGAGACAGGGGTGGAGAAGTAATGTCAGAGGATAAGAGAAGGGAAGAGAGGAAATGTCAGAGGAGGAGACAGGGGTGGAGATGTAATGTCAGAGGATGAGAGAAGGGAAGAGAGGAAATGTCAGAGGAAGAGACAGGGGTGGAGAAGTAATGTCAGAGGATGAGAGAAGGGAACAGAGGAAATGTCAGAGGAAGAGACAGGGGTGGAGAAGTAATGTCAGAGGATGAGAGAAGGGAACAGAGGAAATATCAGAGGAAGAGACAGGGGTGGAGAAGTAATGTCAGAGGATGAGAGAAGGGAAGAGAGGAAATGTCAGAGTAAGAGACAGATTTGGAGAAGTAATGTCAGAGGATGAGAGAAGGGAAGAGAGGAAATATCAGAGGAAGAGACAGGGGTGGAGAAGTAATGTCAGAGGATGAGAGAAGGGAAGAGAGGAAATGTCAGAGTAAGAGACAGAGGTGGAGATGTAATGTCAGAGGATGAGAGAAGGGAAGAGAGGAAATATCAGAGGAAGAGACAGGGGTGGAGAAGTAATGTCAGAGGATGAGAGAAGGGAAGAGAGAAAATGTCAGAGTAAGAGACAGGGGTAGAGATGTAATGTCAGAGGATGAGAGAAGGGAAGAGACTAGATATCAGAGGAAGAGACAGGGGTAGAGATGTAATGTCAGAGGATGAGAGAAGGGAAGAGAGGAAATGTCAGAGGAGGAGACAGGGGTAGAGATGTAATGTCAGAAGATGAGAGAAGGGAACAGAGGAAATGTCAGAGGAAGAGACAGGGGTAGAGATGTAATGTCAGAGGATGAGAGAAGGGAAGAGAGGAAATGTCAGAGGAGGAGACAGGGGTTGGAGATGTAATGTCAGAGGATGAGAAAAGGGAAGAGAGGAAATGTCAGAGGAAGAGACAGGGGTGGAGATGTAATGGCAGAGGATGAGAAAAGGGAAGAGAGGAAATGTCAGAGTAAGAGACAGAGGTGGAGAAGTAATGTCAGAGGATGAGAGAAGGGAAGAGAGGAAATGTCAGAGGAGGAGACAGGGGTGGAGAAGTAATGTCAGAGGATGAGAGAAGGGAAGAGAGGAAATGTCAGAGGAAAAGACAGGGGTGGAGATGTAATGTCAGAGGATGAGAGAAGGGAAGAGAGGAAATGTCAGAGGAAGAGACAGGGTGGAGAAGTAATGTCAGAGGATGAGAGAAGGGAACAGAGGAAATGTCAGAGGAAGAGACAGGGTGGAAAAGTAATGTCAGAGGATGAGAAAAGGGAAGAGAGAAAATGTCAGAGGAAGAGACAGGGGTGGAGATGTAATGTCAGAGGATGAGAGAAGGGAAGAGAGGAAATGTCAGAGGAAGAGACAGGGGTGGAGAAGTAATGTCAGAGAATGAGAGAAGGGAACAGAGGAAATGTCAGAGGAAGAGACAGGGGTGGAGAAGTAATGTCAGAGGATGAGAGAAGGGAACAGAGGAAATATCAGAGGAAGAGACAGGGGTGGAGAAGTAATGTCAGAGGATGAGGGAAGGGAAGAGAGGAAATGTCAGAGTAAGAGACAGAGGTGGAGAAGTAATGTCAGAGGATGAGAGAAGGGAAGAGAGGAAATATCAGAGGAAGAGACAGGGGTGGAGAAGTAATGTCAGAGGATGAGAGAAGGGAAGAGAGGAAATGTCAGAGTAAGAGACAGAGGTGGAGATGTAATGTCAGAGGATGAGAGAAGGGAAGAGAGGAAATATCAGAGGAAGAGACAGGGGTGGAGAAGTAATGTCAGAGGATGAGAGAAGGGAAGAGAGAAAATGTCAGAGTAAGAGACAGGGGTAGAGATGTAATGTCAGAGGATGAGAGAAGGGAAGAGAGGAGATATCAGAGGAAGAGACAGGGGTAGAGATGTAATGTCAGAGGATGAGAGAAGGGAAGAGAGGAAATGTCAGAGGAGGAGACAGGGGTAGAGATGTAATGTCAGAGGATGAGAGAAGGGAACAGAGGAAATGTCAGAGGAAGAGACAGGGGTAGAGATGTAATGTCAGAGGATGAGAGAAGGGAAGAGAGGAAATGTCAGAGGAGGAGACAGGGGTTGGAGATGTAATGTCAGAGGATGAGAAAAGGGAAGAGAGGAAATGTCAGAGGTAGAGACAGGGGTGGAGATATAATGGCAGAGGATGAGAAAAGGGAAGAGAGGAAATGTCAGAGTAAGAGACAGAGGTGGAGAAGTAATGTCAGAGGATGAGAGAAGGGAAGAGAGGAAATGTCAGAGGAGGAGACAGGGGTGGAGAAGTAATGTCAGAGGATGAGAGAAGGGAAGAGAGGAAATGTCAGAGGAAAAGACAGGGGTGGAGATGTAATGTCAGAGGATGAGAGAAGGGAAGAGAGGAAATGTCAGAGGAAGAGACAGGGTGGAGAAGTAATGTCAGAGGATGAGAGAAGGGAACAGAGGAAATGTCAGAGGAAGAGACAGGGTGGAAAAGTAATGTCAGAGGATGAGAAAAGGGAAGAGAGGAAATGTCAGAGGAAGAGACAGGGGTGGAGAAGTAATGTCAGAGGATGAGAGAAGGGAAGAGAGGAAATGTCAGAGTAAGAGACAGAGGTGGAGAAGTAATGTCAGAGGATGAGAGAAGGGAAGAGAGGAAATGTCAGAGGAAGAGACATGGGTGGAGATGTAATGTCAGAGGAAGAGAGAAGGGAAGAGAGGAAATGTCAGAGGAGGAGACAGGGGTGGAGAAGTAATGTCAGAGGATGAGAGAAGGGAAGAGAGGAAATGTCAGAGGAAGAGACAAGGGTGGAGAAGTAATGTCAGAGGATGAGAGAAGAGAAGAGAGGAAATGTCAGAGGAAGAGACAGGGTGGAGAAGTAATGTCAGAGGATGAGAGAAGAGAAGAGAGGAAATGTCAGAGTAAGAGACAGGGGTGGAGATGTAATGTCAGAGGATGAGAGAAGGGAAGAGAGGAAATGTCAGAGGAGGAGACAGGGGTGGAGAAGTAATGTCAGAGGATGAGAGAAGGGAAGAGAGGAAATGTCAGAGGAAGAGACAGGGGTGGAGATATAATGTCAGAGGATGAGAGAAGGGAAGAGAGGAAATGTCAGAGGAAGAGACAGGGTGGAGAAGTAATGTCAGAGGATGAGAGAAGGGAACAGAGGAAATGTCAGAGGAAGAGACAGGGTGGAGAAGTAATGTCAGAGGATGAGAGAAGGGAACTGAGGAAATGTCAGAGGAAGAGACAGGGTGGAGATGTAATGTCAGAGGATGAGGGAAGGGAAGAGAGGAAATGTCAGAGGAAGAGACAGGGTGGAGAAGTAATGTCAGAGAATGAGAGAAGGGAACAGAGGAAATGTCAGAGGAAGAGACAGGGTGGAGAAGTAATGTCAGAGGATGAGAGAAGGGAAGAGAGGAAATGTCAGAGGAAGAGACAGGGGTGGAGAAGTAATGTCAGAGGAGGAGAGAAGGGAAGAGAGGAAATGTCAGAGGAAGAGACAGGATGGAGATGTAATGTCAGAGGATGAGAGAAGGGAACAGAGGAAATGTCAGAGGAAGAGACAGGGGTGGAGAAGTAATGTCAGAGGATGAGAGAAGGGAACAGAGGAAATGTCAGAGGAAGAGACAGGGATGGGGAAGTAATGTCAGAGGATGAGAGAAGGGAAGAAAGGAAATGTCAGAGGAAGAGACAGGGGTGGAGAAGTAATGCCAGAGGAAGAGAAGGGAAAAGAGGAAATGTCAGAGGAAGAGACAGGGATGGAGAAGTAATGTCAGGGGATGAGAGAAGGGAAGAAAGGAAATGTCAGAGGAAGAGACAGGGGTGGAGATGTAATTCAGAGGATCAGAGAAGGGAAAAGAGGAAATGTCAGAGGAAGAGACAAGGATGGAGAAGTAATATCAGAGGATGAGAGAAGGGAAGAAAGGAAATGTCAGAGGAGGAGACAGGGGTGGAGATGTAATTCAGAGGATCAGAGAAGGGAAGTGAGGAAATGTCAGAGGAAGAGACAGGGTGGAGATGTAATTCAGAGGATGAGAGAAGGGAACAGAGGAAATGTCAGAGGAAGAGACAGGGATGGGGAAGTAATGTCAGAGGATGAGAGAAGGGAAGAGAGGAAATGTCAGAGGAAGAGACAAGGGTGGAGATGTAATGTCAGAGGATGAGAGAAGGGAAGAGAGGAAATGTCAGAGGAGGAGACAGGGGTGGAAATGTAATGTCAGAGGATGAGAGAAGTGAAGAGAGGAAATGTCAGAGGAAGAGACAAGGGTGGAGATGTAATGTCAGAGGATGAGAGAAGGGAAGAGAGGAAATGTCAGAGGAAGAGACAGGGATGGGGAAGTAATGTCAGAGGAAGAGACAGGGGTGGAGATGTAATGTCAGAGGATGAGAGAAGGGAAGAGAGGAAATGTCAGAGGAAGAGACAGGGTGGAGATGTAATGTCAGAGGATGAGAGAAGGGAACAGAGGAAATGTCAGAGGAAGAGACAGGGTGGAGATGTAATGTCAGAGGAAGAGAGAAGGGAAGAGAGGAAATGTCAGAGGAAGAGACAGGGGTGGAGATGTAATGTCAGAGGATGAGAGAAGGGAACAGAGGAAATGTCAGAGGAAGAGACAGGGTGGAGATGTAATGTCAGAGGATCAGAGAAGGGAAGAGAGGAAATGTCAGAGGAAGAGACAGGATGGAGATGTAATGTCAGAGGATGACAGAAGGGAACAGAGGAAATGTCAGAGGAAGAGACAGGGAAGGAGAAGTAATGTCAGAGGATGAGAAAAGGGAAGAGAGGAAATGTCAGAGTAAGAGACAGGGGTGGAGAAGTAATGCCAGATGATGAGATAAGGGAACAGAGGAAATGTCAGAGGAAGAGACAGGGATGGAGAAGTAATGTCAGAGGATGAGAGAAGGGAAGAGAGGAAATGTCAGAGGAAGAGACAGGGGTGGAGAAGTAATGTCAGAGGATGAGAAAAGGAAACAGAGGAAAAGTCAGGGGAAGAGACAGGGGTGGAGATGTAATGTCAGAGGATGAGAGAAGGGAAGAGAGGAAATGTCAGAGGAAGAGACAGGGGTGGAGATGTAATACCAGAGGAAGAGAAGGGAAAAGAGGAAATGTCAGAGGAAGAGACAGGGTTGGAGAAGTAATGTCAGAGGATGAGAGAAGGGAAGAGAGGAAATGTCAGAGGAAGAGACAGGGATGGGGAAGTAATGTCAGAGGAAGAGACAGGGGTGGTGATGTAATGTCAGAGGATGAGAGAAGGGAAGAGAGGAAATGTCAGAGGAAGAGACAGGGTGGAGATGTAATGTCAGAGGATGAGAGAAGGGAACAGAGGAAATGTCAGAGGAAGAGACAGGGTGGAGATGTAATGTCAGAGGAAGAGAGAAGGGAAGAGAGGAAATATCAGAGGAGGAGACAGGGGTGGAGATGTAATGTCAGAGGATGAAAGAAGGGAAGAGAGGAAATGTCAGAGGAAGAGACAGGGATGGAGAAGTAATGTCAGAGGATGAGAGAAGGGAAGAGAGGAAATGTCAGAGGAAGAGACAGGGGTGGAGATGTAATTCAGAGGATGAGAGAAGGGAAGAGAGGAAATGTCACGGGAAGAGACAGGGGTGGAGATGTAATGTCAGAGGATGAGAGAAGGGAACAGAGGAAATGTCAGAGGAAGAGACAGGGATGGAGAAGTAATGTCAGAGGATGAGAGAAGGGAAGAGAGGAAATGTCAGAGGAAGAGACAGTGGTGGAGAAGTAATGTCAGAGGATGAGAGAAGGGAAGAGAGGAAATGTCAGGGGAAGAGACAGAATGGAGATGTAATGTCAGAGGATGAGAGAAGGGAACAGAGGAAATGTCAGAGGAAGAGACACGGATTGAGAAGAAATGTCAGAGGATGAGAGAATGGAAGAGAGGAAATGTCAGAGGAAGAGACAGGGGTGGAGATGTAATGCCAGAGGATGAGAGAAGGGAACAGAGGAAATGTCAGAGGAAGAGACAGGGATGGAGAAGTAATTTCAGAGGATGAGAGAAGGGAAGAGAGGAAATGTCAGGGGAAGAGACAGGGGTGGAGAAGTAATGTCAGAGGATGAGAGAAGGGAAGAGAGGAAATGTCAGAGGAAGAGACAGGGTGGAGATGTAATGTCAGAGGATGAGAGAAGGGAAGAGAGGAAATGTCAGAGGAAGAGACAGGGGTGGAGATATAATGTCAGAGGATGAGAGAAGGGAAGAGAGGAAATGTCAGAGGAAGAGACAGGGGTGGAGATGTAATGTCAGAGGATGAGACAAGGGAAGAGAGGAAATGTCAGAGGAAGAGACAGGGGTGGAGAAGTAATGTCAGAGGATGAAAGAAGGGAAGAGAGGAAATGTCAGAGGAAGAGACAGGGGTGGAGAAGTAATTTCAGAGGATGAGAGAAGGGAAGAGAGGAAATGTCAGAGGAAGAGACAGGGGTGGAGAAGTAATGTCAGAGGATGAGAGAAGGGAAGAGAGGAAATGTCAGAGGAAGAGACAGGGTGGAGATGTAATGTCAGAGGATGAGAGAAGGGAAGAGAGGAAATGTCAGAGGAAGAGACAGGGGTGGAGATGTAATGTCAGAGGATGAGAGAAGGGAACAGAGGAAATGTCAGAGGAAGAGACAAAGGCAGAGACGTAATGCCAGAGGATGAGACAAGGGAAGAGAGGAAATGTCAGGGGAAGAGACAGGGGTGGAGATGTAATGTCAGAGGATGAGAGAAGGGAAGAGAGGAAATGTCAGAGGAAGAGACAAGGGTGGAGATGTAATGTCAGAGGATGAGAGAAGGGAACAGAGGAAATGTCAGAGGAAGGACAGGGGTGGAGATGTAATGTCAGAGGATGAGAGAAGGGAAGAGAGGAAATGTCAGAGGAAGAGACAGGGGTGGAGATGTAATGTCAGAGGATGAGAGAAGGGAAGAGAGGAAATGTCAGAGGAAGAGACAGGGGTGGAGATGTAATGTCAGAGGATGAGAGAAGGGAAGAGAGGAAATGTCAGAGGAGGAGACAGGGGTGGAGATGTAATGTCAGAGGATGAGAGAAGGGAAGAGAGGAAATGTCAGAGGAAGAGACAGGGTGGAGATGTAATGTCAGAGGATGAGAGAAGGTTAGAGAGGAAATGTCAGAGGAGGAGACAGGGGTGGAGATGTAATGTCAGAGGATGAGAGAAGGGAAGAGAGGAAATGTCAGAGGAAGAGACAGGGGTGGAGAAGTAATGTCAGAGGATGAGAGAAGGGAAGAGAGGAAATGTCAGAGGAAGAGACAGGGGTGGAGATGTAATGTCAGAGGATGAGAGAAGGGAAGAGAGGAAATGTCAGAGGAAGAGACAGGGGTGGCGATGTAATGTCAGAGGATGAGAAAAGGGAAGAGAGGAAATGTCAGAGGAAGAAACAGGGGTGGAGATGTAATGTCAGAGGATGAGAGAAGGGAAGACAGGAAATGTCAGAGGAAGAGACAGGGGTGGAGATGTAATGTCAGAGGATGAGAGAAGGGAAGAGAGGAAATGTCAGAGGAAGAGACAGGGGTGGAGAAGTAATGTCAGAGGATGAGAGAAGGGAAGAGAGGAAATGTCAGAGGAAGAGACAGGGGTGGAGATGTAATGTCAGAGGATGAGAAAAGGGAAGAGAGGAAATGTCAGAGGAAGAGACAGGGGTGGAGAAGTATTGTCAGAGGATGAGAAAAGGGAAGAGAGGAAATGTCAGAGGAAGAGACAGGGGTGGAGAAGTAATGTCAGAGGATTAGAGAAGGGAAGAGAGGAAATTTCAGAGGAAGAGACAGGGGTGGAGAAGTAATGTCAGAGGATGAGAGAAGGGAAGAGAGGAAATGTCAGAGGAAGAGACAGGGGTGGAGATGTAATGTCAGAGGAAGAGAAGGGAAAAGAGGAAATGTCAGAGGAAGAGACAGGGATGGAGATGTAATTCATAGGATCAGAGAAAGGACGAGAGGAAATGTCAGAGGAAGAGACAGGATGGAGATGTAATGTCAGAGGATGAGAGAAGGGAAGAGAGGAAATGTCAGAGGAAGAGACAGGGATGGAGAAGTAATGTCAGAGGATGAGAGAAGGGAAGAGAGGAAATGTCAGAGGAAGAGACAGGGGTGGAGAAGTAATGTCAGAGGATGAGAGAAGGGAAGAAAGGAAATGTCAGAGGAGGAGACAGGGGTGGAGATGTAATTCAGAGGATCAGAGAAGGGAAGTGAGGAAATGTCAGAGTAAGAGACAGGGGTGGAGAAGTAATGTCAGAGGATAAGAGAAGGGAAGAGAGGAAATGTCAGAGGAGGAGACAGGGGTGGAGATGTAATGTCAGAGGATGAGAGAAGGGAAGAGAGGAAATGTCAGAGGAAGAGACAGGGGTGGAGAAGTAATGTCAGAGGATGAGAGAAGGGAACAGAGGAAATGTCAGAGGAAGAGACAGGGGTGGAGAAGTAATGTCAGAGGATGAGAGAAGGGAACAGAGGAAATATCAGAGGAAGAGACAGGGGTGGAGAAGTAATGTCAGAGGATGAGAGAAGGGAAGAGAGGAAATGTCAGAGTAAGAGACAGATTTGGAGAAGTAATGTCAGAGGATGAGAGAAGGGAAGAGAGGAAATGTCAGAGGAGGAGACAGGGGTGGAGAAGTAATGTCAGAGGATGAGAGAAGGGAAGAGAGGAAATGTCAGAGGAAAAGACAGGGGTGGAGATGTAATGTCAGAGGATGAGAGAAGGGAAGAGAGGAAATGTCAGAGGAAGAGACAGGGTGGAGAAGTAATGTCAGAGGATGAGAGAAGGGAACAGAGGAAATGTCAGAGGAAGAGACAGGGTGGAAAAGTAATGTCAGAGGATGAGAAAAGGGAAGAGAGGAAATGTCAGAGGAAGAGACAGGGGTGGAGATGTAATGTCAGAGGATGAGAGAAGGGAAGAGAGGAAATGTCAGAGGAAGAGACAGGGGTGGAGAAGTAATGTCAGAGGATGAGAGAAGGGAACAGAGGAAATGTCAGAGGAAGAGACAGGGGTGGAGAAGTAATGTCAGAGGATGAGAGAAGGGAACAGAGGAAATATCAGAGGAAGAGACAGGGGTGGAGAAGTAATGTCAGAGGATGAGAGAAGGGAAGAGAGGAAATGTCAGAGTAAGAGACAGAGGTGGAGAAGTAATGTCAGAGGATGAGAGAAGGGAAGAGAGGAAATATCAGAGGAAGAGACAGGGGTGGAGAAGTAATGTCAGAGGATGAGAGAAGGGAAGAGAGGAAATGTCAGAGTAAGAGACAGAGGTGGAGATGTAATGTCAGAGGATGAGAGAAGGGAAGAGAGGAAATATCAGAGGAAGAGACAGGGGTGGAGAAGTAATGTCAGAGGATGAGAGAAGGGAAGAGAGAAAATGTCAGAGTAAGAGACAGGGGTAGAGATGTAATGTCAGAGGATGAGAGAAGGGAAGAGAGGAGATATCAGAGGAAGAGACAGGGGTAGAGATGTAATGTCAGAGGATGAGAGAAGGGAAGAGAGGAAATGTCAGAGGAGGAGACAGGGGTAGAGATGTAATGTCAGAGGATGAGAGAAGGGAACAGAGGAAATGTCAGAGGAAGAGACAGGGGTAGAGATGTAATGTCAGAGGATGAGAGAAGGGAAGAGAGGAAATGTCAGAGGAGGAGACAGGGGTTGGAGATGTAATGTCAGAGGATGAGAAAAGGGAAGAGAGGAAATGTCAGAGGTAGAGACAGGGGTGGAGATATAATGGCAGAGGATGAGAAAAGGGAAGAGAGGAAATGTCAGAGTAAGAGACAGAGGTGGAGAAGTAATGTCAGAGGATGAGAGAAGGGAAGAGAGGAAATGTCAGAGGAGGAGACAGGGGTGGAGAAGTAATGTCAGAGGATGAGAGAAGGGAAGAGAGGAAATGTCAGAGGAAAAGACAGGGGTGGAGATGTAATGTCAGAGGATGAGAGAAGGGAAGAGAGGAAATGTCAGAGGAAGAGACAGGGTGGAGAAGTAATGTCAGAGGATGAGAGAAGGGAACAGAGGAAATGTCAGAGGAAGAGACAGGGTGGAAAAGTAATGTCAGAGGATGAGAAAAGGGAAGAGAGGAAATGTCAGAGGAAGAGACAGGGGTGGAGAAGTAATGTCAGAGGATGAGAGAAGGGAAGAGAGGAAATGTCAGAGTAAGAGACAGAGGTGGAGAAGTAATGTCAGAGGATGAGAGAAGGGAAGAGAGGAAATGTCAGAGGAAGAGACATGGGTGGAGATGTAATGTCAGAGGAAGAGAGAAGGGAAGAGAGGAAATGTCAGAGGAGGAGACAGGGGTGGAGAAGTAATGTCAGAGGATGAGAGAAGGGAAGAGAGGAAATGTCAGAGGAAGAGACAAGGGTGGAGAAGTAATGTCAGAGGATGAGAGAAGAGAAGAGAGGAAATGTCAGAGGAAGAGACAGGGTGGAGAAGTAATGTCAGAGGATGAGAGAAGAGAAGAGAGGAAATGTCAGAGTAAGAGACAGGGGTGGAGATGTAATGTCAGAGGATGAGAGAAGGGAAGAGAGGAAATGTCAGAGGAGGAGACAGGGGTGGAGAAGTAATGTCAGAGGATGAGAGAAGGGAAGAGAGGAAATGTCAGAGGAAGAGACAGGGGTGGAGATGTAATGTCAGAGGATGAGAGAAGGGAAGAGAGGAAATGTCAGAGGAAGAGACAGGGTGGAGAAGTAATGTCAGAGGATGAGAGAAGGGAACAGAGGAAATGTCAGAGGAAGAGACAGGGTGGAGAAGTAATGTCAGAGGATGAGAGAAGGGAACTGAGGAAATGTCAGAGGAAGAGACAGGGTGGAGATGTAATGTCAGAGGATGAGGGAAGGGAAGAGAGGAAATGTCAGAGGAAGAGACAGGGTGGAGAAGTAATGTCAGAGAATGAGAGAAGGGAACAGAGGAAATGTCAGAGGAAGAGACAGGGTGGAGAAGTAATGTCAGAGGATGAGAGAAGGGAAGAGAGGAAATGTCAGAGGAAGAGACAGGGGTGGAGAAGTAATGTCAGAGGAGGAGAGAAGGGAAGAGAGGAAATGTCAGAGGAAGAGACAGGATGGAGATGTAATGTCAGAGGATGAGAGAAGGGAACAGAGGAAATGTCAGAGGAAGAGACAGGGGTGGAGAAGTAATGTCAGAGGATGAGAGAAGGGAACAGAGGAAATGTCAGAGGAAGAGACAGGGATGGGGAAGTAATGTCAGAGGATGAGAGAAGGGAAGAAAGGAAATGTCAGAGGAAGAGACAGGGGTGGAGAAGTAATGCCAGAGGAAGAGAAGGGAAAAGAGGAAATGTCAGAGGAAGAGACAGGGATGGAGAAGTAATGTCAGGGGATGAGAGAAGGGAAGAAAGGAAATGTCAGAGGAAGAGACAGGGGTGGAGATGTAATGTCAGAGGATCAGAGAAGGGAAAAGAGGAAATGTCAGAGGAAGAGACAGGGATGGAGAAGTAATATCAGAGGATGAGAGAAGGGAAGAAAGGAAATGTCAGAGGAGGAGACAGGGGTGGAGATGTAATTCAGAGGATCAGAGAAGGGAAGTGAGGAAATGTCAGAGGAAGAGACAGGGTGGAGATGTAATTCAGAGGATGAGAGAAGGGAACAGAGGAAATGTCAGAGGAAGAGACAGGGATGGGGAAGTAATGTCAGAGGATGAGAGAAGGGAAGAGAGGAAATGTCAGAGGAAGAGACAAGGGTGGAGATGTAATGTCAGAGGATGAGAGAAGGGAAGAGAGGAAATGTCAGAGGAGGAGACAGGGGTGGAAATGTAATGTCAGAGGATGAGAGAAGTGAAGAGAGGAAATGTCAGAGGAAGAGACAAGGGTGGAGATGTAATGTCAGAGGATGAGAGAAGGGAAGAGAGGAAATGTCAGAGGAAGAGACAGGGATGGGGAAGTAATGTCAGAGGAAGAGACAGGGGTGGAGATGTAATGTCAGAGGATGAGAGAAGGGAAGAGAGGAAATGTCAGAGGAAGAGACAGGGTGGAGATGTAATGTCAGAGGATGAGAGAAGGGAACAGAGGAAATGTCAGAGGAAGAGACAGGGTGGAGATGTAATGTCAGAGGAAGAGAGAAGGGAAGAGAGGAAATGTCAGAGGAAGAGACAGGGGTGGAGATGTAATGTCAGAGGATGAGAGAAGGGAACAGAGGAAATGTCAGAGGAAGAGACAGGGTGGAGATGTAATGTCAGAGGATCAGAGAAGGGAAGAGAGGAAATGTCAGAGGAAGAGACAGGATGGAGATGTAATGTCAGAGGATGACAGAAGGGAACAGAGGAAATGTCAGAGGAAGAGACAGGGAAGGAGAAGTAATGTCAGAGGATGAGAAAAGGGAAGAGAGGAAATGTCAGAGTAAGAGACAGGGGTGGAGAAGTAATGCCAGATGATGAGATAAGGGAACAGAGGAAATGTCAGAGGAAGAGACAGGGATGGAGAAGTAATGTCAGAGGATGAGAGAAGGGAAGAGAGGAAATGTCAGAGGAAGAGACAGGGGTGGAGAAGTAATGTCAGAGGATGAGAAAAGGGAACAGAGGAAAAGTCAGGGGAAGAGACAGGGGTGGAGATGTAATGTCAGAGGATGAGAGAAGGGAAGAGAGGAAATGTCAGAGGAAGAGACAGGGGTGGAGATGTAATACCAGAGGAAGAGAAGGGAAAAGAGGAAATGTCAGAGGAAGAGACAGGGTTGGAGAAGTAATGTCAGAGGATGAGAGAAGGGAAGAGAGGAAATGTCAGAGGAAGAGACAGGGTGGAGATGTAATGTCAGAGGATGAGAGAAGGGAACAGAGGAAATGTCAGAGGAAGAGACAGGGTGGAGATGTAATGTCAGAGGATGAGAGAAGGGAAGAGAGGAAATGTCAGAGGAAGAGACAGGGTGGAGATGTAATGTCAGAGGATGAGAGAAGGGAACAGAGGAAATGTCAGAGGAAGAGACAGGGTGGAGATGTAATGTCAGAGGAAGAGAGAAGGGAAGAGAGGAAATATCAGAGGAGGAGACAGGGGTGGAGATGTAATGTCAGAGGATGAGAGAAGGGAAGAGAGGAAATGTCAGAGGAAGAGACAGGGATGGAGAAGTAATGTCAGAGGATGAGAGAAGGGAAGAGAGGAAATGTCAGAGGAAGAGACAGGGGTGGAGATGTAATTCAGAGGATGAGAGAAGGGAAGAGAGGAAATGTCACGGGAAGAGACAGGGGTGGAGATGTAATGTCAGAGGATGAGAGAAGGGAACAGAGGAAATGTCAGAGGAAGAGACAGGGATGGAGAAGTAATGTCAGAGGATGAGAGAAGGGAAGAGAGGAAATGTCAGAGGAAGAGACAGTGGTGGAGAAGTAATGTCAGAGGATGAGAGAAGGGAAGAGAGGAAATGTCAGGGGAAGAGACAGGATGGAGATGTAATGTCAGAGGATGAGAGAAGGGAACAGAGGAAATGTCAGAGGAAGAGACACGGATTGAGAAGAAATGTCAGAGGATGAGAGAATGGAAGAGAGGAAATGTCAGAGGAAGAGACAGGGGTGGAGATGTAATGCCAGAGGATGAGAGAAGGGAACAGAGGAAATGTCAGAGGAAGAGACAGGGATGGAGAAGTAATTTCAGAGGATGAGAGAAGGGAAGAGAGGAAATGTCAGGGGAAGAGACAGGGGTGGAGAAGTAATGTCAGAGGATGAGAGAAGGGAAGAGAGGAAATGTCAGAGGAAGAGACAGGGTGGAGATGTAATGTCAGAGGATGAGAGAAGGGAAGAGAGGAAATGTCAGAGGAAGAGACAGGGGTGGAGATATAATGTCAGAGGATGAGAGAAGGGAAGAGAGGAAATGTCAGAGGAAGAGACAGGGGTGGAGATGTAATGTCAGAGGATGAGACAAGGGAAGAGAGGAAATGTCAGAGGAAGAGACAGGGGTGGAGAAGTAATGTCAGAGGATGAAAGAAGGGAAGAGAGGAAATGTCAGAGGAAGAGACAGGGGTGGAGAAGTAATTTCAGAGGATGAGAGAAGGGAAGAGAGGAAATGTCAGAGGAAGAGACAGGGGTGGAGAAGTAATGTCAGAGGATGAGAGAAGGGAAGAGAGGAAATGTCAGAGGAAGAGACAGGGTGGAGATGTAATGTCAGAGGATGAGAGAAGGGAAGAGAGGAAATGTCAGAGGAAGAGACAGGGGTGGAGATGTAATGTCAGAGGATGAGAGAAGGGAACAGAGGAAATGTCAGAGGAAGAGACAAAGGCAGAGACGTAATGCCAGAGGACGAGACAAGGGAAGAGAGGAAATGTCAGGGGAAGAGACAGGGGTGGAGATGTAATGTCAGAGGATGAGAGAAGGGAAGAGAGGAAATGTCAGAGGAAGAGACAGGGGTGGAGATGTAATGTCAGAGGATGAGAGAAGGGAACAGAGGAAATGTCAGAGGAAGGACAGGGGTGGAGATGTAATGTCAGAGGATGAGAGAAGGGAAGAGAGGAAATGTCAGAGGAAGAGACAGGGGTGGAGATGTAATGTCAGAGGATGAGAGAAGGGAAGAGAGGAAATGTCAGAGGAAGAGACAGGGGTGGAGATGTAATGTCAGAGGATGAGAGAAGGGAAGAGAGGAAATGTCAGAGGAGGAGACAGGGGTGGAGATGTAATGTCAGAGGATGAGAGAAGGGAAGAGAGGAAATGTCAGAGGAAGAGACAGGGTGGAGATGTAATGTCAGAGGATGAGAGAAGGGAAGAGAGGAAATGTCAGAGGAGGAAACAGGGGTGGAGATGTAATGTCAGAGGATGAGAGAAGGGAAGAGAGGAAATGTCAGAGGAAGAGACAGGGGTGGAGAAGTAATGTCAGAGGATGAGAGAAGGGAAGAGAGGAAATGTCAGAGGAAGAGACAGGGGTGGAGATGTAATGTCAGAGGATGAGAGAAGGGAAGAGAGGAAATGTCAGAGGAAGAGACAGGGGTGGCGATGTAATGTCAGAGGATGAGAAAAGGGAAGAGAGGAAATGTCAGAGGAAGAGACAGGGGTGGAGATGTAATGTCAGAGGATGAGAGAAGGGAAGAGAGGAAATGTCAGAGGAAGAGACAGGGGTGGAGAAGTAATGTCAGAGGATGAGAGAAGGGAAGAGAGGAAATGTCAGAGGAAGAGACAGGGGTGGAGATGTAATGTCAGAGGATGAGAGAAGGGAAGAGAGGAAATGTCAGAGGAAGAGACAGGGGTGGAGATGTAATGTCAGAGGATGAGAAAAGGGAAGAGAGGAAATGTCAGAGGAGGAGACAGGGGTGGAGAAGTAATGTCAGAGGATGAGAGAAGGGAAGAGAGGAAATGTCAGAGGAAAAGACAGGGGTGGAGATGTAATGTCAGAGGATGAGAGAAGGGAAGAGAGGAAATGTCAGAGTAAGAGACAGAGGTGGAGAAGTAATGTCAGAGGATGAGAGAAGGGAAGAGAGGAAATGTCAGAGGAAGAGACATGGGTGGAGATGTAATGTCAGAGGATGAGAGAAGGGAAGAGAGGAAATGTCAGAGGAGGAGACAGGGGTGGAGAAGTAATGTCAGAGGATGAGAGAAGGGAAGAGAGGAAATGTCAGAGGAAGAGACAAGGGTGGAGAAGTAATGTCAGAGGATGAGAGAAGAGAAGAGAGGAAATGTCAGAGGAAGAGACAGGGTGGAGAAGTAATGTCAGAGGATGAGAGAAGGGAAGAGAGGAAATATCAGAGTAAGAGACAGGGGTGGAGAAGTAATGTCAGAGTATGAGAAAAGGGAAGAGAGGAAATGTCAGAGGAGGAGACAGGGGTGGAGAAGTAATGTCAGAGGATGAGAGAAGGGAAGAGAGGAAATGTCAGAGGAAAAGACAGGGGTGGAGATGTAATGTCAGAGGATGAGAGAAGGGAAGAGAGGAAATGTCAGAGGAAGAGACAGGGTGGAGAAGTAATGTCAGAGAATGAGAGAAGGGAACAGAGGAAATGTCAGAGGAAGAGACAGGGTGGAGAAGTAATGTCAGAGGATGAGAGAAGGGAAGAGAGGAAATGTCAGAGGAAGAGACAGGGGTGGAGAAGTAATGTCAGAGGAGGAGAGAAGGGAAGAGAGGAAATGTCAGAGGAAGAGACAGGATGGAGATGTAATGTCAGAGGATGAGAGAAGGGAACAGAGGAAATGTCAGAGGAAGAGACAGGGGTGGAGAAGTAATGTCAGAGGATGAGAGAAGGGAACAGAGGAAATGTCAGAGGAAGAGACAGGGATGGGGAAGTAATGTCAGAGGATGAGAGAAGGGAAGAAAGGAAATGTCAGAGGAAGAGACAGGGGTGGAGAAGTAATGCCAGAGGAAGAGAAGGGAAAAGAGGAAATGTCAGAGGAAGAGACAGGGATGGAGAAGTAATGTCAGGGGATGAGAGAAGGGAAGAAAGGAAATGTCAGAGGAAGAGACAGGGGTGGAGATGTAATGTCAGAGGATCAGAGAAGGGAAAAGAGGAAATGTCAGAGGAAGAGACAGGGATGGAGAAGTAATATCAGAGGATGAGAGAAGGGAAGAAAGGAAATGTCAGAGGAGGAGACAGGGGTGGAGATGTAATTCAGAGGATCAGAGAAGGGAAGTGAGGAAATGTCAGAGGAAGAGACAGGGTGGAGATGTAATTCAGAGGATGAGAGAAGGGAACAGAGGAAATGTCAGAGGAAGAGACAGGGATGGGGAAGTAATGTCAGAGGATGAGAGAAGGGAAGAGAGGAAATGTCAGAGGAAGAGACAAGGGTGGAGATGTAATGTCAGAGGATGAGAGAAGGGAAGAGAGGAAATGTCAGAGGAGGAGACAGGGGTGGAAATGTAATGTCAGAGGATGAGAGAAGTGAAGAGAGGAAATGTCAGAGGAAGAGACAAGGGTGGAGATGTAATGTCAGAGGATGAGAGAAGGGAAGAGAGGAAATGTCAGAGGAAGAGACAGGGATGGGGAAGTAATGTCAGAGGAAGAGACAGGGGTGGAGATGTAATGTCAGAGGATGAGAGAAGGGAAGAGAGGAAATGTCAGAGGAAGAGACAGGGTGGAGATGTAATGTCAGAGGATGAGAGAAGGGAACAGAGGAAATGTCAGAGGAAGAGACAGGGTGGAGATGTAATGTCAGAGGAAGAGAGAAGGGAAGAGAGGAAATGTCAGAGGAAGAGACAGGGGTGGAGATGTAATGTCAGAGGATGAGAGAAGGGAACAGAGGAAATGTCAGAGGAAGAGACAGGGTGGAGATGTAATGTCAGAGGATCAGAGAAGGGAAGAGAGGAAATGTCAGAGGAAGAGACAGGATGGAGATGTAATGTCAGAGGATGACAGAAGGGAACAGAGGAAATGTCAGAGGAAGAGACAGGGAAGGAGAAGTAATGTCAGAGGATGAGAAAAGGGAAGAGAGGAAATGTCAGAGTAAGAGACAGGGGTGGAGAAGTAATGCCAGATGATGAGATAAGGGAACAGAGGAAATGTCAGAGGAAGAGACAGGGATGGAGAAGTAATGTCAGAGGATGAGAGAAGGGAAGAGAGGAAATGTCAGAGGAAGAGACAGGGGTGGAGAAGTAATGTCAGAGGATGAGAAAAGGGAACAGAGGAAAAGTCAGGGGAAGAGACAGGGGTGGAGATGTAATGTCAGAGGATGAGAGAAGGGAAGAGAGGAAATGTCAGAGGAAGAGACAGGGGTGGAGATGTAATACCAGAGGAAGAGAAGGGAAAAGAGGAAATGTCAGAGGAAGAGACAGGGTTGGAGAAGTAATGTCAGAGGATGAGAGAAGGGAAGAGAGGAAATGTCAGAGGAAGAGACAGGGTGGAGATGTAATGTCAGAGGATGAGAGAAGGGAACAGAGGAAATGTCAGAGGAAGAGACAGGGTGGAGATGTAATGTCAGAGGATGAGAGAAGGGAAGAGAGGAAATGTCAGAGGAAGAGACAGGGTGGAGATGTAATGTCAGAGGATGAGAGAAGGGAACAGAGGAAATGTCAGAGGAAGAGACAGGGTGGAGATGTAATGTCAGAGGAAGAGAGAAGGGAAGAGAGGAAATATCAGAGGAGGAGACAGGGGTGGAGATGTAATGTCAGAGGATGAGAGAAGGGAAGAGAGGAAATGTCAGAGGAAGAGACAGGGATGGAGAAGTAATGTCAGAGGATGAGAGAAGGGAAGAGAGGAAATGTCAGAGGAAGAGACAGGGGTGGAGATGTAATTCAGAGGATGAGAGAAGGGAAGAGAGGAAATGTCACGGGAAGAGACAGGGGTGGAGATGTAATGTCAGAGGATGAGAGAAGGGAACAGAGGAAATGTCAGAGGAAGAGACAGGGATGGAGAAGTAATGTCAGAGGATGAGAGAAGGGAAGAGAGGAAATGTCAGAGGAAGAGACAGTGGTGGAGAAGTAATGTCAGAGGATGAGAGAAGGGAAGAGAGGAAATGTCAGGGGAAGAGACAGGATGGAGATGTAATGTCAGAGGATGAGAGAAGGGAACAGAGGAAATGTCAGAGGAAGAGACACGGATTGAGAAGAAATGTCAGAGGATGAGAGAATGGAAGAGAGGAAATGTCAGAGGAAGAGACAGGGGTGGAGATGTAATGCCAGAGGATGAGAGAAGGGAACAGAGGAAATGTCAGAGGAAGAGACAGGGATGGAGAAGTAATTTCAGAGGATGAGAGAAGGGAAGAGAGGAAATGTCAGGGGAAGAGACAGGGGTGGAGAAGTAATGTCAGAGGATGAGAGAAGGGAAGAGAGGAAATGTCAGAGGAAGAGACAGGGTGGAGATGTAATGTCAGAGGATGAGAGAAGGGAAGAGAGGAAATGTCAGAGGAAGAGACAGGGGTGGAGATATAATGTCAGAGGATGAGAGAAGGGAAGAGAGGAAATGTCAGAGGAAGAGACAGGGGTGGAGATGTAATGTCAGAGGATGAGACAAGGGAAGAGAGGAAATGTCAGAGGAAGAGACAGGGGTGGAGAAGTAATGTCAGAGGATGAAAGAAGGGAAGAGAGGAAATGTCAGAGGAAGAGACAGGGGTGGAGAAGTAATTTCAGAGGATGAGAGAAGGGAAGAGAGGAAATGTCAGAGGAAGAGACAGGGGTGGAGAAGTAATGTCAGAGGATGAGAGAAGGGAAGAGAGGAAATGTCAGAGGAAGAGACAGGGTGGAGATGTAATGTCAGAGGATGAGAGAAGGGAAGAGAGGAAATGTCAGAGGAAGAGACAGGGGTGGAGATGTAATGTCAGAGGATGAGAGAAGGGAACAGAGGAAATGTCAGAGGAAGAGACAAAGGCAGAGACGTAATGCCAGAGGACGAGACAAGGGAAGAGAGGAAATGTCAGGGGAAGAGACAGGGGTGGAGATGTAATGTCAGAGGATGAGAGAAGGGAAGAGAGGAAATGTCAGAGGAAGAGACAGGGGTGGAGATGTAATGTCAGAGGATGAGAGAAGGGAACAGAGGAAATGTCAGAGGAAGGACAGGGGTGGAGATGTAATGTCAGAGGATGAGAGAAGGGAAGAGAGGAAATGTCAGAGGAAGAGACAGGGGTGGAGATGTAATGTCAGAGGATGAGAGAAGGGAAGAGAGGAAATGTCAGAGGAAGAGACAGGGGTGGAGATGTAATGTCAGAGGATGAGAGAAGGGAAGAGAGGAAATGTCAGAGGAGGAGACAGGGGTGGAGATGTAATGTCAGAGGATGAGAGAAGGGAAGAGAGGAAATGTCAGAGGAAGAGACAGGGTGGAGATGTAATGTCAGAGGATGAGAGAAGGGAAGAGAGGAAATGTCAGAGGAGGAAACAGGGGTGGAGATGTAATGTCAGAGGATGAGAGAAGGGAAGAGAGGAAATGTCAGAGGAAGAGACAGGGGTGGAGAAGTAATGTCAGAGGATGAGAGAAGGGAAGAGAGGAAATGTCAGAGGAAGAGACAGGGGTGGAGATGTAATGTCAGAGGATGAGAGAAGGGAAGAGAGGAAATGTCAGAGGAAGAGACAGGGGTGGCGATGTAATGTCAGAGGATGAGAAAAGGGAAGAGAGGAAATGTCAGAGGAAGAGACAGGGGTGGAGATGTAATGTCAGAGGATGAGAGAAGGGAAGAGAGGAAATGTCAGAGGAAGAGACAGGGGTGGAGAAGTAATGTCAGAGGATGAGAGAAGGGAAGAGAGGAAATGTCAGAGGAAGAGACAGGGGTGGAGATGTAATGTCAGAGGATGAGAGAAGGGAAGAGAGGAAATGTCAGAGGAAGAGACAGGGGTGGAGATGTAATGTCAGAGGATGAGAAAAGGGAAGAGAGGAAATGTCAGAGGAGGAGACAGGGGTGGAGAAGTAATGTCAGAGGATGAGAGAAGGGAAGAGAGGAAATGTCAGAGGAAAAGACAGGGGTGGAGATGTAATGTCAGAGGATGAGAGAAGGGAAGAGAGGAAATGTCAGAGTAAGAGACAGAGGTGGAGAAGTAATGTCAGAGGATGAGAGAAGGGAAGAGAGGAAATGTCAGAGGAAGAGACATGGGTGGAGATGTAATGTCAGAGGATGAGAGAAGGGAAGAGAGGAAATGTCAGAGGAGGAGACAGGGGTGGAGAAGTAATGTCAGAGGATGAGAGAAGGGAAGAGAGGAAATGTCAGAGGAAGAGACAAGGGTGGAGAAGTAATGTCAGAGGATGAGAGAAGAGAAGAGAGGAAATGTCAGAGGAAGAGACAGGGTGGAGAAGTAATGTCAGAGGATGAGAGAAGGGAAGAGAGGAAATATCAGAGTAAGAGACAGGGGTGGAGAAGTAATGTCAGAGTATGAGAAAAGGGAAGAGAGGAAATGTCAGAGGAGGAGACAGGGGTGGAGAAGTAATGTCAGAGGATGAGAGAAGGGAAGAGAGGAAATGTCAGAGGAAAAGACAGGGGTGGAGATGTAATGTCAGAGGATGAGAGAAGGGAAGAGAGGAAATGTCAGAGGAAGAGACAGGGTGGAGAAGTAATGTCAGAGGATGAGAGAAGGGAACAGAGGAAATGTCAGAGGAAGAGACAGGGTGGAGAAGTAATGTCAGAGGATGAGAAAAGGGAAGAGAGGAAATGTCAGAGGAAGAGACAGGGGTGGAGAAGTAATGTCAGAGGATGAGAGAAGGGAAGAGAGGAAATGTCAGAGTAAGAGACAGAGGTGGAGAAGTAATGTCAGAGGATGAGAGAAGGGAAGAGAGGAAATGTCAGAGGAAGAGACATGGGTGGAGATGTAATGTCAGAGGATGAGAGAAGGGAAGAGAGGAAATGTCAGAGGAGGAGACAGGGGTGGAGAAGTAATGTCAGAGGATGAGAGAAGGGAAGAGAGGAAATGTAAGAGGAGGAGACAGGGGTGGAGAAGTAATGTCAGAGGATGAGAGAAGGGAAGAGAGGAAATGTAAGAGGAGGAGACAGGGGTGGAGATGTAATGTCAGAGGATGAGAGAAGGGAAGAGAGGAAATGTCAGAGGAAGAGACAGGGTGGAGAAGTAATGCCAGAGGACGAGAGAAGGGAAGAGAGGAAATGTCAGAGGAAGAGACAGGGTGGAGATGTAATGTCAGAGGATGAGAGAAGGGAACAGAGGAAATGTCAGAGGAAGAGACAAGGGTGGAGAAGTAATGTCAGAGGATGAGAGAAGAGAAGAGAGGAAATGTTAGAGGAAGAGGCAGGGTGGAAAAGTAATGTCAGAGGATGAGAGAAGGGAAGAGAGGAAATATCAGAATAAGAGACAGGGGTGGAGAAGTAATGTCAGAGTATGAGAGAAGGGAAGAGAGGAAATGTCAGAGGAAGAGACAAGGGTGGAGAAGTAATGTCAGAGGATGAGAGAAGAGAAGAGAGGAAATGTCAGAGGAAGAGACAGGGTGGAGAAGTAATGTCAGAGGATGAGAGAAGAGAAGATAGGAAATGTCAGAGTAAGAGACAGGGGTGGAGATGTAATTTCAGAGGATGAGAGAAGGGAAGAGAGGAAATGTCAGAGGAGGAGACAGGGGTGGAGAAGTAATGTCAGAGGATGAGAGAAGGGAAGAGAGGAAATGTAAGAGGAGGAGACAGGGGTGGAGATGTAATGTCAGAGGATGAGAGAAGGGAAGAGAGGAAATGTCAGAGGAAGAGACAGGGTGGAGAAGTAATGCCAGAGGACGAGAGAAGGGAAGAGAGGAAATGTCAGAGGAAGAGACAGGGTGGAGATGTAATGTCAGAGGATGAGAGAAGGGAACAGAGGAAATGTCAGAGGAAGAGACAAGGGTGGAGAAGTAATGTCAGAGGATGAGAGAAGAGAAGAGAGGAAATGTTAGAGGAAGAGGCAGGGTGGAAAAGTAATGTCAGAGGATGAGAGAAGGGAAGAGAGGAAATATCAGAATAAGAGACAGGGGTGGAGAAGTAATGTCAGAGTATGAGAGAAGGGAAGAGAGGAAATGTCAGAGGAAGAGACAAGGGTGGAGAAGTAATGTCAGAGGATGAGAGAAGAGAAGAGAGGAAATGTCAGAGGAAGAGACAGGGTGGAGAAGTAATGTCAGAGGATGAGAGAAGAGAAGAGAGGAAATGTCAGAGTAAGAGACAGGGGTGGAGATGTAATTTCAGAGGATGAGAGAAGGGAAGAGAGGAAATGTCAGAGGAGGAGACAGGGGTGGAGAAGTAATGACAGAGGATGAGAGAAGGGAAGAGAGGAAATGTCAGAGGAAGAGACAGGGGTGGAGATGTAATGTCAGAGGATGAGAGAAGGGAAGAGAGGAAATGTCAGGGGAAGAGACAGGGGTGGAGATGTAATGTCAGAGGATGAGAGAAGGGAAGAGAGGAAATGTCAGAGGAAGAGACAGGGTGGAGAAGTAATGTCAGAGGATGAGAGAAGGGAACAGAGGAAATGTCAGAGGAAGAGACAGGGTGGAGAAGTAATGTCAGAGGATGAGAGAAGGGAACAGAGGAAATGTCAGAGGAAGAGACAGGGTGGAGATGTAATGTCAGAGGATGAGGGAAGGGAAGAGAGGAAATGTCAGAGGAAGAGAAAGGGTGGAGAAGTAATGTCAGAGAATGAGAGAAGGGAAGAGAGGAAATGTCAGAGGAAGAGACAAGGGTGGAGAAGTAATGTCAGAGGATGAGAGAAGAGAAGAGAGGAAATGTCAGAGGAAGAGACAGGGTGGAGAAGTAATGTCAGAGGATGAGAGAAGAGAAGAGAGGAAATGTCAGAGTAAGAGACAGGGGTGGAGATGTAATGTCAGAGGATGAGAGAAGGGAAGAGAGGAAATGTCAGAGGAGGAGACAGGGGTGGAGAAGTAATGACAGAGGATGAGAGAAGGGAAGAGAGGAAATGTCAGAGGAAGAGACAGGGGTGGAGATGTAATGTCAGAGGATGAGAGAAGGGAAGAGAGGAAATGTCAGGGGAAGAGACAGGGGTGGAGATGTAATGTCAGAGGATGAGAGAAGGGAAGAGAGGAAATGTCAGAGGAAGAGACAGGGTGGAGAAGTAATGTCAGAGGATGAGAGAAGGGAACAGAGGAAATGTCAGAGGAAGAGACAGGGTGGAGAAGTAATGTCAGAGGATGAGAGAAGGGAACAGAGGAAATGTCAGAGGAAGAGACAGGGTGGAGATGTAATGTCAGAGGATGAGGGAAGGGAAGAGAGGAAATGTCAGAGGAAGAGAAAGGGTGGAGAAGTAATGTCAGAGAATGAGAGAAGGGAACAGAGGAAATGTCAGAGGAAGAGACAGGGTGGAGAAGTAATGTCAGAGGGTGAGAGAAGGGAAGAGAGGAAATGTCAGAGGAAGAGACAGGGGTGGAGAAGTAATGTCAGAGGAGGAGAGAAGTGAAGAGAGGAAATGTCAGAGGAAGAGACAGGAAGGAGATGTAATGTCAGAGGATGAGAGAAGGGAACAGAGGAAATGTCAGAGGAAGAGACAGGGGTGGAGAAGTAATGTCAGAGGATGAGAGAAGGGAACAGAGGAAATGTCAGAGGAAGAGACAGGGATGGGGAAGTAATGTCAGAGGATGAGAGAAGGGAAGAAAGGAAATGTCAGAGGAAGAGACAGGGGTGGAGAAGTAATGCCAGAGGAAGAGAAGGGAAAAGAGGAAATGTCAGAGGAAGAGACAGGGATGGAGAAGTAATGTCAGGGGATGAGAGAAGGGAAGAAAGGAAATGTCAGAGGAAGAGACAGGGGTGGAGATGTAATTCAGAGGATCAGAGAAGGGAAAAGAGGAAATGTCAGAGGAAGAGACAGGAATGGAGAAGTAATGTCAGAGGATGAGAGAAGGGAAGAAAGGAAATGTCAGAGGAGGAGACAGGGGTGGAGATGTTATTCAGAGGATCAGAGAAGGGAAGTGAGGAAATGTCAGAGGAAGAGACAGGGTGGAGATGTAATTCAGAGGATGAGAGAAGGGAACAGAGGAAATGTCAGAGGAAGAGACAGGGATGGGGAAGTAATGTCAGAGGATGAGAGAAGGGAAGAGAGGAAATGTCAGAGGAAGAGACAAGGGTGGAGATGTAATGTCAGAGGATGAGAGAAGGGAAGAGAGGAAATGTCAGAGGAGGAGACAGGGGTGGAAATGTAATGTCAGAGGATGAGAGAAGTGAAGAGAGGAAATGTCAGAGGAAGAGACAAGGGTGGAGATGTAATGTCAGAGGATGAGAGAAGGGAAGAGAGGAAATGTCAGAGGAAGAGACAGGGATGGGGAAGTAATGTCAGAGGAAGAGACAGGGGTGGAGATGTAATGTCAGAGGATGAGAGAAGGGAAGAGAGGAAATGTCAGAGGAAGAGACAGGGTGGAGATGTAATGTCAGAGGATGAGAGAAGGGAACAGAGGAAATGTCAGAGGAAGAGACAGGGTGGAGATGTAATGTCAGAGGAAGAGAGAAGGGAAGAGAGGAAATGTCAGAGGAAGAGACAGGGGTGGAGATATAATGTCAGAGGATGAGAGAAGGGAACAGACGAAATGTCAGAGGAAGAGACAGGGTGGAGATGTAATGTCAGAGGATCAGAGAAGGGAAGAGAGGAAATGTCAGAGGAAGAGACAGGATGAAGATGTAATGTCAGAGGATGAGAGAAGGGAACAGAGGAAATGTCAGAGGAAGAGACAGGGTGGAGAAGTAATGTCAGAGGATGAGAGAAGGGAACAGAGGAAATGTCAGAGGAAGAGACAGGGTGGAGATGTAATGTCAGAGGATGAGGGAAGGGAAGAGAGGAAATGTCAGAGGAAGAGAAAGGGTGGAGAAGTAATGTCAGAGAATGAGAGAAGGGAAGAGAGGAAATGTCAGAGGAAGAGACAAGGGTGGAGAAGTAATGTCAGAGGATGAGAGAAGAGAAGAGAGGAAATGTCAGAGGAAGAGACAGGGTGGAGAAGTAATGTCAGAGGATGAGAGAAGAGAAGAGAGGAAATGTCAGAGTAAGAGACAGGGGTGGAGATGTAATGTCAGAGGATGAGAGAAGGGAAGAGAGGAAATGTCAGAGGAGGAGACAGGGGTGGAGAAGTAATGACAGAGGATGAGAGAAGGGAAGAGAGGAAATGTCAGAGGAAGAGACAGGGGTGGAGATGTAATGTCAGAGGATGAGAGAAGGGAAGAGAGGAAATGTCAGGGGAAGAGACAGGGGTGGAGATGTAATGTCAGAGGATGAGAGAAGGGAAGAGAGGAAATGTCAGAGGAAGAGACAGGGTGGAGAAGTAATGTCAGAGGATGAGAGAAGGGAACAGAGGAAATGTCAGAGGAAGAGACAGGGTGGAGAAGTAATGTCAGAGGATGAGAGAAGGGAACAGAGGAAATGTCAGAGGAAGAGACAGGGTGGAGATGTAATGTCAGAGGATGAGGGAAGGGAAGAGAGGAAATGTCAGAGGAAGAGAAAGGGTGGAGAAGTAATGTCAGAGAATGAGAGAAGGGAACAGAGGAAATGTCAGAGGAAGAGACAGGGTGGAGAAGTAATGTCAGAGGATGAGAGAAGGGAAGAGAGGAAATGTCAGAGGAAGAGACAGGGATGGGGAAGTAATGTCAGAGGAAGAGACAGGGGTGGAGATGTAATGTCAGAGGATGAGAGAAGGGAAGAGAGGAAATGTCAGAGGAAGAGACAGGGGTGGAGATGTAATAGGAGAGGAAGAGAAGGGAAAAGAGGAAATGTCAGAGGAAGAGACAGGGGTGGAGAAGTAATGTCAGAGGATGAGAGAAGGGAAGAGAGGAAATGTCAGAGGAAGAGACAGGGATGGGGAAGTAATGTCAGAGGAAGAGACAGGGGTGGAGATGTAATGTCAGAGGATGAGAGAAGGGAAGAGAGGAAATGTCAGAGGAAGAGACAGGGTGGAGATGTAATGTCAGAGGATGAGAGAAGGGAACAGAGGAAATGTCAGAGGAAGAGACAGGGTGGAGATGTAATGTCAGAGGATGAGAGAAGGGAAGAGAGGAAATGTCAGAGGAAGAGACAGGGGTGGAGATGTAATAGGAGAGGAAGAGAAGGGAAAAGAGGAAATGTCAGAGGAAGAGACAGGGGTGGAGAAGTAATGTCAGAGGATGAGAGAAGGGAAGAGAGGAAATGTCAGAGGAAGAGACAGGGATGGGGAAGTAATGTCAGAGGAAGAGACAGGGGTGGAGATGTAATGTCAGAGGATGAGAGAAGGGAAGAGAGGAAATGTCAGAGGAAGAGACAGGGTGGAGATGTAATGTCAGAGGATGAGAGAAGGGAACAGAGGAAATGTCAGAGGAAGAGACAGGGTGGAGATGTAATGTCAAAGGAAGAGAGAAGGGAAGAGAGGAAATGTCAGAGGAAGAGACAGGGGTGGAGATGTAATGTCAGAGGATGAGAGAAGGGAACAGAGGAAATGTCAGAGGAAGAGACAGGGTGGAGATGTAATGTCAGAGGATCAGAGAAGGGAAGAGAGGAAATGTCAGAGGAAGAGACAGGATGGAGATGTAATGTCAGAGGATGACAGAAGGGAACAGAGGAAATGTCAGAGGAAGAGACAGGGAAGGAGAAGTAATGTCAGAGGATGAGAGAAGGGAAGAGAGGAAATGTCAGAGTAAGAGACAGGGGTGGAGAAGTAATGCCAGAGGATGAGATAAGGGAACAGAGGAAATGTCAGAGGAAGAGACAGGGATGGAGAAGTAATGTCAGAGGATGAGAGAAGGGAAGAGAGGAAATGTCAGAGGAAGAGACAGGGGTGGAGATGTAATACCAGAGGAAGAGAAGGGAAAAGAGGAAATGTCAGAGGAAGAGACAGGGGTGGAGAAGTAATGTCAGAGGATGAGAGAAGGGAAGAGAGGAAATGTCAGAGGAAGAGACAGGGGTGGAGATGTAATGTCAGAGGATGAGAGAAGGGAAGAGAGGAAATGTCAGAGGAAGAGACAGGGGTGGAGATGTAATGTCAGAGGATGAGAGAAGGGAAGAGAGGAAATGTAAGAGGAGGACACAGGGGTGGAGATGTAATGTCAGAGGATGAGAGAAGGGAAGAGAGGAAATGTCAGAGGAAGAGACAGGGTGGAGAAGTAATGCCAGAGGACGAGAGAAGGGAAGAGAGGAAATGTCAGAGGAAGAGACAGGGTGGAGATGTAATGTCAGAGGATGAGAAAAGGGAACAGAGGAAATGTCAGTGGAAGAGACAGGGATGGAGAAGTAATGTCAGAGGATGAGAGAAGGGAAGAGAGGAAATGTCAGAGGAGGAGACAGGAGTGGAGATGTAATGTCAGAGGATGAGAGAAGGGAAGAGAGGAAATGTCAGAGGAAGAGACAAGGGTGGAGAAGTAATGTCAGAGGATGAGAGAAGGGAAGAGAGGAAATGTCAGAGGAAGAGACAGGGGTGGAGAAGTAATGTCAGAGGATGAGAGAATGGAAGAGAGGAAATGTCAGAGGAGGAGACAGGGGTGGAGATGTAATGTCAGAGGATGAGAGAAGGGAAGAGAGGAAATGTCAGAGGAAGAGACAGGGGTGGAGAAGTAATGTCAGAGGATGAGAGAAGGGAAGAGAGGAAATGTCAGAGGAAGAGACAGGGGTAGAGATGTAATGTCAGAGGATGAGAGAAGGGAACAGAGGGAATGACAGAGGAAGAGACAGGGGTGGAGATGTAATGTCAGTGGATGAGAGAAGGGAAGAGTGGAAATGTCAGAGTAAGAGACAGGGGTAGAGATGTAATGTCAGAGGATGAGAGAAGGGAAGAGAGGAAATGTCAGAGGAAGAGACAGGGGTAGAGATGTAATGTCAGAGGATGAGAGAAGGGATGAGAGGAAATGTCAGAGGAAGAGACAGGGGTAGAAATGTAATGTCAGAGGATGAGAGAAGGGAACAGAGGGAATGACAGAGGAAGAGACAGGGGTGGTGATGTAATGTCAGTGGATGAGAGAAGGGAAGAGAGGAAATGTCAGAGTAAGAGACAGGGGTGGAGATGTAATGTCAGAGGATGAGAGAAGGGAAGAGAGCAAATGTCAGAGGAAAAGACAGGGGTGGAAATGTAATGTCAGAGGATGAGAGAAGGGAAGAGAGGAAATGTCAGAGGAAGAGACAGAGGAAGAGATGTAATGTCAGAGGATGAGAGAAGGGAAGAGAGGAAATGTCAGAGGAAGAGACAGGGGTAGAGATGTAATGTCAGAGGATGAGAGAAGGGAAGAGAGGAAATGTCAGAGGAGGAGACAGGGGTAGAGATGTAATGTCAGAGGATGTGAGAAGGGAAGAGAGGAAATGTCAGAGGAAGAGACAGGAGAAGAGATGTAATGTCAAAGGATGAGAGAAGGGAAGAGAGGAAATGTCAGAGGAGGAGACAGAGGTAGAGATATAATGTCAGAGGATGAGAGAAGGGAAGAGAGGAAAGGTCAGAGGAGGAGACAGGGGTAGAGATGTAATGTCAGAGGATGAGAGAAGGGAAGAGAGGAAATGTCAGAGGAAGAGACAGGGGTAGAGATGTAATGTCAGAGGATGAGAGAAGGGAAGAGAGGAAATGTCAGAGGAAGAGACAGGGGTGGAGATGCAATGTCAGAGGATGAGAGAAGGGAAGAGAGGAAATATCAGAGGAAGAGACAGGGGTGGAGAAGTAATGTCAGAGGATGAGAGAAGGTAAGAGAGGAAATGTCAGAGGAAGAGACAGGGGTGGAGAAGTAATGTCAGAGGATGAGAGATGGTAAGAGAGGAAATGTCAGAGGAAGAGACAGGGTGGAGAAGTAATGTCAGAGGATGAGAGAAGGGAAGAGAGGAAATATCAGAGGAAGAGACAGGGGTGGAGATGTAATGTCAGAGGATGAGAGAAGGGAAGACAGGAAATGTCAGAGGAAGAGACAGGGGTGGAGATGTAATGTCAGAGGAAGAGAAGGGAAAAGAGGAAATGTCAGAGGAAGAGACAGGGGTGGAGAAGTAATGTCAGAGGATGAGAGAAGGGAAGAGAGGAAATGTCAGAGGAAGAGACAGGGATGGGGAAGTAATGTCAGAGGAAGAGACAGGGGTGGAGATGTAATGTCAGAGGATGAGAGAAGGGAAGAGAGGAAATGTCAGAGGAAGAGACAGGGTGGAGATGTAATGTCAGAGGATGAGAGAAGGGAACAGAGGAAATGTCAGAGGAAGAAACAGGGTGGAGATGTAATGTCAGAGGAAGAGAGAAGGGAAGAGAGCAAATGTCAGAGGAAGAGACAGGGGTGGAGATGTAATGTCAGAGGATGAGAGAAGGGAACAGAGGAAATGTCAGAGGAAGAGACAGGGTGGAGATGTAATGTCAGAGGATCAGAGAAGGGAAGAGAGGAAATGTCAGAGGAAGAGACAGGATGGAGATGTAATGTCAGAGGATGACAGAAGGGAACAGAGGAAATGTCAGAGGAAGAGACAGGGAAGGAGAAGTAATGTCAGAGGATGAGAGAAGGGAAGAGAGGAAATGTCAGAGTAAGAGACAGGGGTGGAGAAGTAATGCCAGAGGATGAGATAAGGGAACAGAGGAAATGTCAGAGGAAGAGACAGGGATGGAGAAGTAATGTCAGAGGATGAGAGAAGGGAAGAGAGGAAATGTCAGAGGAAGAGACAGGGGTGGAGAAGTAATGTCAGAGGATGAGAAAAGGGAACAGAGGAAAAGTCAGGGGAAGAGACAGGGGTGGAGATGTAATGTCAGAGGATGAGAGAAGGGAAGAGAGGAAATGTCAGAGGAAGAGACAGGGGTGGAGATGTAATACCAGAGGAAGAGAAGGGAAAAGAGGAAATGTCAGAGGAAGAGACAGGGGTGGAGAAGTAATGTCAGAGGATGAGAGAAGGGAAGAGAGGAAATGTCAGAGGAAGAGACAGGGGTGGAGATGTAATGTCAGAGGATGAGAGAAGGGAAGAGAGGAAATGTAAGAGGAGGAGACAGGGGTGGAGATGTAATGTCAGAGGATGAGAGAAGGGAAGAGAGGAAATGTCAGAGGAAGAGACAGGGTGGAGAAGTAATGCCAGAGGATGAGAGAAGGGAAGAGAGGAAATGTCAGAGGAAGAGACAGGGTGGAGATGTAATGTCAGAGGATGAGAGAAGGGAACAGAGGAAATGTCAGTGGAAGAGACAGGGATGGAGAAGTAATGTCAGAGGATGAGAGAAGGGAAGAGAGGAAATGTCAGAGGAGGAGACTGGAGTGGAGATATAATGTCAGAGGATGAGAGAAGGGAAGAGAGGAAATGTCAGAGGAAGAGACAGGGGTGGAGAAGTAATGTCAGAGGATGAGAGAAGGGAAGAGAGGAAATGTCAGAGGAAGAGACAGGGGTGGAGAAGTAATGTCAGAGGATGAGAGAATGGAAGAGAGGAAATGTCAGAGGAGGAGACAGGGGTGGAGATGTAATGTCAGAGGATGAGAGAAGGGAAGAGAGGAAATGTCAGAGGAAGAGACAGGGTGGAGATGTAATGTCAGAGGATGAGAGAAGGGAAGAGAGGAAATGTCAGAGGAAGAGACAGGGTGGAGATGTAATGTCAGAGGATGAGAGAAGGGAAGAGAGGAAATGTCAGAGGAAGAGACAGGGGTGGAGATGTAATGTCAGAGGATGAGAGAAGGGAAGAGAGGAAATGTCAGAGGAAGAGACAGGGGTGGAGATGTAATGTCAGAGGATGAGAGAAGGGAAGAGAGGAAATGTCAGAGGAAGAGACAGGGGTGGAGATGTAATGTCAGAGGATGAGAGAAGGGAAGAGAGGAAATGTCAGAGTAAGAGACAGGGGTGGAGACGTAATGCCAGAGGACGAGAGAAGGGAAGAGAGGAAATGTCAGAGGAAGAGACAGGGGTGGAGAAGTAATGTCAGAGGATGAGAGAAGGGAAGAGAGGAAATGTCAGAGGAAGAGACAGGGGTGGAGATGTAATGTCAGAGGATGAGAGAAGGGAAGAGAGGAAATGTCAGAGTAAGAGACAGGGGTGGAGATGTAATGTCAGAGGATGAGAGAAGGGAAGAGAGGAAATGTCAGAGGAAGAGACAGGGGTGGAGATGTAATGTCAGAGGATGAGAGAAGGGAAGAGAGGAAATGTCAGAGGAAGAGACAGGGATGGAGAAGTAATGTCAGAGGATGAGAGAAGGGAAGAGAGGAAATGTCAGAGGAAGAGACAGGGGTGGAGATGTAATGTCAGAGGATGAGAGAAGGGAAGAGAGGAAATGTCAGAGGAAGAGACAGGGGTGGAGATGTAATGTCAGAGGATGAGAGAAGGGAAGAGAGGAAATGTCAGAGGAAGAGACAGGGGTGGAGATGTAATGTCAGAGGATGAGAGAAGGGAAGAGAGGAAATGTCAGAGGAAGAGACAGGGGTGGAGATGTAATGTCAGAGTATGAGAGAAGGGAAGAGAGGAAATGTAAGAGGAAGAGACAGAGGCAGAGACGTAATGCCAGAGGAAGAGAGAAGGGAAGAGAGGAAATGTCAGAGGAAGAGACAGGGATGGAGATGTAATTCAGAGGATGAGAGAAGGGAAGAGAGGAAATGTCAGAGGAAGAGACAGGGATGGAGAAGTAATGTCAGAGGATGAGAGAAGGGAAGAGAGGAAATGTCAGAGCAAGAGACAGGGTGGAGAAGTAATGTCAGAGGATGAGAGAAGGGAAGAGAGGAAATGTCAGAGGAAGAGACAGAGGCAGAGACGTAATGCCAGAGGATGAGAGAAGGGAAGAGAGGAAATGTCAGAGGAAGAGACAGGGGTGGAGATGTAATGTCAGAGGATGAGAGAAGGGAAGAGAGGAAATGTCAGAGTAAGAGACAGGGGTGGAGACGTAATGCCAGAGGATGAGAGAAGGGAAGAGAGGAAATGTCAGAGGAAGAGACAGGGGTGGAGATGTAATGTCAGAGGATGAGAGAAGGGAAGAGAGGAAATGTCAGAGGAAGAGACAGAGGCAGAGACGTAATGCCAGAGGAAGAGAGAAGGGAAGAGAGGAAATGTCAGAGGAAGAGACAGGGATGGAGATGTAATTCAGAGGATGAGGGAAGAGAGGAAATGTCAGAGGAAGAGACAGGGATGGAGATGTAATTCAGAGGATAAGAGAAGGGAAGAGAGGAAATGTCAGAGGAAGAGACAGGGGTCGAGAAGTAATGTCAGAGGATGAGAGAAGGGAAGAGAGGAAATGTCAGAGGAAGAGACAGAGGCAGAGACGTAATGCCAGAGGATGAGAGAAGGGAAGAGAGGAAATGTCAGAGGAAGAGACAGGGATGGAGATGTAATTCAGAGGATGAGAGAAGGGAAGAGAGGAAATGTCAGAGGAAGAGACAGGGGTGGAGATGTAATGTCAGAGGATGAGAGAAGGGAAGAGAGGAAATATCAGAGGAGGAGTCAGGAGTGGAGATGTAATGTCAGAGGATGAGAGAAGGGAAGAGAAGAAATGTCAGAGGAAGAGACAGGGGTGGAGAAGTAATGTCAGAGGATGAGAGAAGGGAAGAGAGGAAATGTCAGAGGAAGAGACAGGGGTGGAAATGTAATGTCAGAGGATGAGAGAAGGGAAGAGAGGAAATGTCAGAGGAGGAGTCAGGAGTGGAGATGTAATGTCAGAGTATGAGAGAAGGGAAGAGAGGAAATGTCAGAGGAAGAGACAGGGGTGGAGATGTAATGTCAGAGGATGAGAGAAGGGAAGAGAGGAAATGTCAGAGTAAGAGACAGGGGTGGAGATGTAATGTCAGAGGATGAGAGAAGGGAAGAGAGGAAATGTCAGAGGAAGAGACAGGGGTGGAGATGTAATGTCAGAGGATGAGAGAAGGGAAGAGAGGAAATGTCAGAGGAAGAGACAGGGATGGAGAAGTAATGTCAGAGGATGAGAGAAGGGAAGAGAGGAAATGTCAGAGGAAGAGACAGGGGTGGAGATGTAATGTCAGAGGATGAGAGAAGGGAAGAGAGGAAATGTCAGAGTAAGAGACAGGGGTGGAGATGTAATGTCAGAGGATGAGAGAAGGGAAGAGAGGAAATGTCAGAGGAAGAGACAGGGGTGGAGATGTAATGTCAGAGGATGAGAGAAGGGAAGAGAGGAAATGTCAGAGGAAGAGACAGGGGTGGAGATGTAATGTCAGAGTATGAGAGAAGGGAAGAGAGGAAATGTAAGAGGAAGAGACAGAGGCAGAGACGTAATGCCAGAGGAAGAGAGAAGGGAAGAGAGGAAATGTCAGAGGAAGAGACAGGGATGGAGATGTAATTCAGAGGATGAGAGAAGGGAAGAGAGGAAATGTCAGAGGAAGAGACAGGGATGGAGAAGTAATGTCAGAGGATGAGAGAAGGGAAGAGAGGAAATGTCAGAGCAAGAGACAGGGTGGAGAAGTAATGTCAGAGGATGAGAGAAGGGAAGAGAGGAAATGTCAGAGGAAGAGACAGAGGCAGAGACGTAATGCCAGAGGATGAGAGAAGGGAAGAGAGGAAATGTCAGAGGAAGAGACAGGGGTGGAGATGTAATGTCAGAGGATGAGAGAAGGGAAGAGAGGAAATGTCAGAGTAAGAGACAGGGGTGGAGACGTAATGCCAGAGGATGAGAGAAGGGCAGAGAGGAAATGTCAGAGGAAGAGACAGGGGTGGAGATGTAATGTCAGAGGATGAGAGAAGGGAAGAGAGGAAATGTCAGAGGAAGAGACAGAGGCAGAGACGTAATGCCAGAGGAAGAGAGAAGGGAAGAGAGGAAATGTCAGAGGAAGAGACAGGGATGGAGATGTAATTCAGAGGATGAGAGAAGGGAAGAGAGGAAATGTCAGAGGAAGAGACAGGGATGGAGATGTAATTCAGAGGATAAGAGAAGGGAAGAGAGGAAATGTCAGAGGAAGAGACAGGGGTGGAGAAGTAATGTCAGAGGATGAGAGAAGGGAAGAGAGGAAATGTCAGAGGAAGAGACAGAGGCAGAGACGTAATGCCAGAGGATGAGAGAAGGGAAGAGAGGAAATGTCAGAGGAAGAGACAGGGATGGAGATGTAATTCAGAGGATGAGAGAAGGGAAGAGAGGAAATGTCAGAGGAAGAGACAGGGGTGGAGATGTAATGTCAGAGGATGAGAGAAGGGAAGAGAGGAAATATCAGAGGAGGAGTCAGGAGTGGAGATGTAATGTCAGAGGATGAGAGAAGGGAAGAGAAGAAATGTCAGAGGAAGAGACAGGGGTGGAGAAGTAATGTCAGAGGATGAGAGAAGGGAAGAGAGGAAATGTCAGAGGAAGAGACAGGGGTGGAAATGTAATGTCAGAGGATGAGAGAAGGGAAGAGAGGAAATGTCAGAGGAGGAGTCAGGAGTGGAGATGTAATGTCAGAGGATGAGAGAAGGGAAGCGAGGATATGTCAGAGGAAGAGACAGGGGTGGAGATGTAATGTCAGAGGATGAGAGAAAGGAAGAGAGGAAATGTCAGAGGAAGAGACAGGGTGGAGATGTAATGTCAGAGGATGAGAGAAGGGAACAGAGGAAATGTCAGAGGAAGAGACAGGGGTGGAGATGTAATGTCAGAGGATGAGAGAAGGGAAGAGAGGAAATGTAAGAGGAAGAGACAGAGGCAGAGACGTAATGCCAGAGGAAGAGAGAAGGGAAGAGAGGAAATGTCAGAGGAAGAGACAGGGATGGAGATGTAATTCAGAGGATGAGAGAAGGGAAGAGAGGAAATGTCAGAGGAAGAGACAGGGATGGAGATGTAATTCAGAGGATGAGAGAAGGGAAGAGAGGAAATGTCAGAGGAAGAGACAGGGGTGGAGATGTAATGTCAGAGGAAGAGACAGGGATGGAGATGTAATGTCAGAGGATGAGAGAAGGGAAGAGAAGAAATGTCAGAGGAAGAGACAGGGGTGGAGAAGTAATGTCAGAGGATGAGAGAAGGGAAGAGAGGAAATGTCAGAGCAAGAGACAGGGTGGAGAAGTAATGTCAGAGGATGAGAGAAGGGAAGAGAGGAAATGTCAGAGGAAGAGACAGAGGCTGAGACGTAATGCCAGAGGATGAGAGAAGGGAAGAGAGGAAAGGTCAGAGGAAGAGACAGGGATGGAGATGTAATTCAGAGGATGAGAGAAGGGAAGAGAGGAAATGTCAGAGGAAGAGACAGGGGTGGAGATGTAATGTCAGAGGATGAGAGAAGGGAAGAGAGGAAATGTCAGAGTAAGAGACAGGGGTGGAGAAGTAATGTCAGAGGATGAGAGAAGGGAAGAGAGGAAATGTCAGAGGAAGAGACAGGGTGGAGAAGTAATGTCAGAGGATGAGAGAAGGGAAGAGAGGAAATGTCAGAGGAGGAGACAGGGTGGAGAAGTAATGTCAGAGGATGAGAGAAGGGAAGAGAGGAAATGTCAGAGGAAGAGACAGGGTGGAGAAGTAATGTCAGAGGATGAGAGAAGGGAAGAGAGGAAATGTCAGAGGAGGAGACAGGGTGGAGAAGTAATGTCAGAGGATGAGAGAAGGGAAGAGAGGAAATGTCAGAGGAAGAGACAGGGTGGAGAAGTAATGTCAGAGGATGAGAGAAGGGAAGAGAGGAAATGTCAGAGGAGGAGACAGGGTGTAGAAGTAATGTCAGAGGAGGAGAGAAGGGAAGAGAGGAAATGTCAGAGGAGGAGACAGGGTGGAGAAGTAATGTCAGAGGATGAGAGAAGGGAAGAGAGGAAATGTCAGAGGAAGAAACAGGGATGGAGATGTAATTCAGAGGATGAGAGAAGGGAAGAGAGGAAATGCCAGAGGAAGAGACAGGGGTGGAGATGTAATGTCAGAGGAAGAGACAGGGATGGAGATGTAATGTCAGAGGATGAGAGAAGGGAAGAGAGGAAATGTCAGAGGAAGAGACAGGGGTGGAGAAGTAATGTCAGAGGATGAGAGAAGGGAAGAGAGGAAATGTCAGAGCAAGAGACAGGGTGGAGAAGTAATGTCAGAGGATGAGAGAAGGGAAGAGAGGAAATGTCAGAGGAAGAGACAGAGGCAGAGATGTAATGCCAGAGGATGAGAGAAGGGAAGAGAGGAAATGTCAGAGGAAGAGACAGGGATGGAGATGTAATTCAGAGGATGAGAGAAGGGAAGAGAGGAAATGTCAGAGGAAGAGACAGGGGTGGAGATGTAATGTCAGAGGATGAGAGAAGGGAAGAGAGGAAATGTCAGAGGAAGAGACAGGGGTGGAGAAGAAATGTCAGAGGATGAGAGAAGGGAAGAGAGGAAATGTCAGAGGAAGAGACAGGGTGGAGAAGTAATGTCAGAGGATGAGAGAAGGGAAGAGAGGAAATGTCAGAGGAGGAGACAGGGTGGAGAAGTAATGTCAGAGGATGAGAGAAAGGAAGAGAGGAAATGTCAGAGGAAGTGAAAGGGATGGGGAAGTAATGTCAGAGGATGAGATAAGGGAAGAGAGGAAATGTCAGAGGAAGAGACAGGGGTAGAGATGTAATGTCAGAGGATGAGAGAAGGGAAGAGAGGAAATGTCAGAGGAAGAGACAGGGGTGGAGATGTAATGTCAGAGGATGAGAGAAGGGAAGAGAGGAAATGTCAGAGGAAGAGACAGGGTGGAGAAGTAATGTCAGAGGATGAGAGAAGGGAAGAGAGGAAATGTCAGAGGAAGAGACAGGGTGGAGATGTAATTCAGAAGATGAGAGAAGGGAAGAGAGGAAATGTTAGAGGAAGAGACAGGGGTGGAGATGTAATGTCAGAGGATGAGAAAAGGAAAGAGAGGAAATGTCAGAGGAAGAGACAGGGTGGAGAACTAATGTCAGAGGAAGAGAGAAGTGAAGAGAGGAAATGTCAGAGGAAGAGACAGGGTGGAGAAGTAATGTCAGAGGAAGAGAGAAGGGAAGAGAGGAAATGTCAGAGGAAGAGACAAGGTGGAGAAGTAATGTCAGAGGATGAGAGAAGGGAGGAGAGAAAATGTCAGAGGAAGAGACAGGGTGGAGAAGTAATGTCAGAGGATGAGAGAAGGGAAGAGAGGAAATGTCAGAGGAAGAGACAGGGTGGAGAAGAATTGTCAGAGGATGAGAGAAGGGAAGAGAGAAAATGTCAGAGGAAGAGAGAAGGGAGGAGAGAAAATGGCAGAGGAAGAGACAGGGTGGAGAAGTAATGTCAGAAGATGAGAGAAGGGAAGAGAGGAAATGTCAGAGGAAGAGACAGGGTGGAGAAGTAATGTCAGAGGATGAGAGAAGGGAAGAGAGGAAATGTCAGAGGAAGAGACAGGGGTGGAGATGTAATGTCAGAGGATGAGAGAAGGGAAGAGAGGAAATGTCAGGGGAAGAGACAGGGGTGGAGAAGTAATGTCAGAGGATGAGAGAAGGGAAGAGAGGAAATGTCAGAGGAAGAGACAGGGGTGGAGAAGTAATGTCAGAGGATGAGAGAAGGGAACAGAGGAAATGTCAGAGGAAGAGACAGAGGCAGAGACGTAATGCCAGAGGACGAGACAAGGGAAGAGAGGAAATGTCAGGGGAAGAGACAGGGGTGGAGATGTAATGTCAGAGGATGAGAAAAGGGAAGAGAGGAAATGTCAGAGGAAGAGACAGGGGTGGAGAAGTAATGTCAGAGGATGAGAGAAGGGAACAGAGGAAATGTCAGAGGAAGAGACAAAGGCAGAGACGTAATGCCAGAGGACGAGACAAGGGAAGAGAGGAAATGTCAGGGGAAGAGACAGGGGTGGAGATGTAATGTCAGAGGATGAGAGAAGGGAAGAGAGGAAATGTCAGAGGAAGAGACAGGGGTGGAGATGTAATGTCAGAGGATGAGAGAAGGGAACAGAGGAAATGTCAGAGGAAGAGACAGGGGTGGAGATGTAATGTCAGAGGATGAGAGAAGGGAAGAGAGGAAATGTCAGAGGAAGAGACAGGGGTGGAGATGTAATGTCAGAGGATGAGAGAAGGGAAGAGAGGAAATGTCAGAGGAAGAGACAGGGGTGGAGATGTAATGTCAGAGGATGAGAGAAGGGAAGAGAGGAAATGTCAGAGGAGGAGACAGGGGTGGAGATGTAATGTCAGAGGATGAGAGAAGGGAAGAGAGGAAATGTCAGAGGAAGAGACAGGGGTGGAGATGTAATATCAGAGGATGAGAGAAGGGAAGAGAGGAAATGTCAGAGTAAGAGACAGGGTGGAGATGTAATGTCAGAGGATGAGAGAAGGGAAGAGAGGAAATGTCAGAGGAAGAGACAGGGGTGGAGATGTAATGTCAGAGGATGAGAGAAGGGAAGAGAGGAAATGTCAGAGGAGGAGAAAGGAGTGGAGATGTAATGTCAGAGGATGAGAGAAGGGAAGAGAGGAAATGTCAGAGGAAGAGACAGAGGCAGAGACGTAATGCCAGAGGATGAGAGAAGGGAAGAGAGGAAATGTCAGAGGAAGAGACAGGGATGGAGAAGTAATGTCAGAGGATGAGAGAAGGGAAGAGAGGAAATGTCAGAGGAAGAGACAGGGGTGGAGAAGTAATGTCAGAGGATGAGAGAAGGGAAGAGAGGAAATGTCAGAGGAAGAGACAGAGGCAGAGACGTAATGCCAGAGGATGAGAGAAGGGAAGAGAGGAAATGTCAGAGGAAGAGACAGGGATGGAGATGTAATTCAGAGGATGAGAGAAGGGAAGAGAGGAAATGTCAGAGGAAGAGACAGGGGTGGAGATGTAATGTCAGAGGATGAGAGAAGGGAAGAGAGGAAATGTCAGAGGAAGAGACAGGGTGGAGATATAATTCAGAAGATGAAAGAAGGGAAGAGAGGAAATGTTAGAGGAAGAGACAGGGGTGGAGATGTAATGTCAGAGGATGAGAAAAGGGAAGAGAGGAAATGTCAGAGGAAGAGACAGGGTGGAGAACTAATGTCAGAGGAAGAGAGAAGTGAAGAGAGGAAATGTCAGAGGAAGAGACAGGGTGGAGAAGTAATGTCAGAGGAAGAGAGAAGGGAAGAGAGGAAATGTCAGAGGAAGAGACAGGGTGGAGAAGTAATGTCAGAGGATGAGAGAAGGGAGGAGAGAAAATGTCAGAGGAAGAGACAGGGTGGAGAAGTAATGTCAGGGGATGAGAGAAGGGAAGAGAGGAAATGTCAGAGGAAGAGACAGGGTGGAGAAGAATTGTCAGAGGATGAGAGAAGGGAAGAGAGAAAATGTCAGAGGAAGAGAGAAGGGAGGAGAGAAAATGGCAGAGGAAGAGACAGGGTGGAGAAGTAATGTCAGAGGATGAGAGAAGGGAAGAGAGGAAATGTCAGAGGAAGAGACAGGGTGGAGAAGTAATGTCAGAGGATGAGAGAAGGGAAGAGAGGAAATGTCAGAGGAAGAGACAGGGGTGGAGATGTAATGTCAGAGGATGAGAGAAGGGAAGAGAGGAAATGTCAGGGGAAGAGACAGGGGTGGAGAAGTAATGTCAGAGGATGAGAGAAGGGAAGAGAGGAAATGTCAGAGGAAGAGACAGGGGTGGAGAAGTAATGTCAGAGGATGAGAGAAGGGAACAGAGGAAATGTCAGAGGAAGAGACAGAGGCAGAGACGTAATGCCAGAAGACGAGACAAGGGAAGAGAGGAAATGTCAGGGGAAGAGACAGGGGTGGAGATGTAATGTCAGAGGGTGAGAAAAGGGAAGAGAGGAAATGTCAGAGGAAGAGACAGGGGTGGAGAAGTAATGTCAGAGGATGAGAGAAGGGAACAGAGGAAATGTCAGAGGAAGAGACAAAGGCAGAGACGTAATGCCAGAGGACGAGACAAGGGAAGAGAGGAAATGTCAGGGGAAGAGACAGGGGTGGAGATGTAATGTCAGAGGATGAGAGAAGGGAAGAGAGGAAATGTCAGAGGAAGAGACAGGGGTGGAGATGTAATGTCAGAGGATGAGAGAAGGGAACAGAGGAAATGTCAGAGGAAGAGACAGGGGTGGAGATGTAATGTCAGAGGATGAGAGAAGGGAAGAGAGGAAATGTCAGAGGAAGAGACAGGGGTGGAGATGTAATGTCAGAGGATGAGAGAAGGGAAGAGAGGAAATGTCAGAGGAAGAGACAGGGGTGGAGATGTAATGTCAGAGGATGAGAGAAGGGAAGAGAGGAAATGTCAGAGGAGGAGACAGGGGTGGAGATGTAATGTCAGAGGATGAGAGAAGGGAAGAGAGGAAATGTCAGAGGAAGAGACAGGGGTGGAGATGTAATATCAGAGGATGAGAGAAGGGAAGAGAGGAAATGTCAGAGTAAGAGACAGGGTGGAGATGTAATGTCAGAGGATGAGAGAAGGGAAGAGAGGAAATGTCAGAGGAAGAGACAGGGGTGGAGATGTAATGTCAGAGGATGAGAGAAGGGAAGAGAGGAAATGTCAGAGGAGGAGAAAGGAGTGGAGATGTAATGTCAGAGGATGAGAGAAGGGAAGAGAGGAAATGTCAGAGGAAGAGACAGAGGCAGAGACGTAATGCCAGAGGATGAGAGAAGGGAAGAGAGGAAATGTCAGAGGAAGAGACAGGGATGGAGAAGTAATGTCAGAGGATGAGAGAAGGGAAGAGAGGAAATGTCAGAGGAAGAGACAGGGGTGGAGAAGTAATGTCAGAGGATGAGAGAAGGGAAGAGAGGAAATGTCAGAGGAAGAGACAGAGGCAGAGACGTAATGCCAGAGGATGAGAGAAGGGAAGAGAGGAAATGTCAGAGGAAGAGACAGGGATGGAGATGTAATTCAGAGGATGAGAGAAGGGAAGAGAGGAAATGTCAGAGGAAGAGACAGGGGTGGAGATGTAATGTCAGAGGATGAGAGAAGGGAAGAGAGGAAATGTCAGAGGAGGAGAAAGGAGTGGAGATGTAATGTCAGAGGATGAGAGAAGGGAAGAGAGGAAATGTCAGAGGAAGAGACAGAGGCAGAGACGTAATGCCAGAGGATGAGAGAAGGGAAGAGAGGAAATGTCAGAGGAAGAGACAGGGATGGAGAAGTAATGTCAGAGGATGAGAGAAGGGAAGAGAGGAAATGTCAGAGGAAGAGACAGGGGTGGAGAAGTAATGTCAGAGGATGAGAGAAGGGAAGAGAGGAAATGTCAGAGGAAGAGACAGAGGCAGAGACGTAATGCCAGAGGATGAGAGAAGGGAAGAGAGGAAATGTCAGAGGAAGAGACAGGGATGGAGATGTAATTCAGAGGATGAGAGAAGGGAAGAGAGGAAATGTCAGAGGAAGAGACAGGGGTGGAGATGTAATGTCAGAGGATGAGAGAAGGGAAGAGAGGAAATGTCAGAGGAAGAGACAGGGTGGAGATATAATTCAGAAGATGAAAGAAGGGAAGAGAGGAAATGTTAGAGGAAGAGACAGGGGTGGAGATGTAATGTCAGAGGATGAGAAAAGGGAAGAGAGGAAATGTCAGAGGAAGAGACAGGGTGGAGAACTAATGTCAGAGGAAGAGAGAAGTGAAGAGAGGAAATGTCAGAGGAAGAGACAGGGTGGAGAAGTAATGTCAGAGGAAGAGAGAAGGGAAGAGAGGAAATGTCAGAGGAAGAGACAGGGTGGAGAAGTAATGTCAGAGGATGAGAGAAGGGAGGAGAGAAAATGTCAGAGGAAGAGACAGGGTGGAGAAGTAATGTCAGGGGATGAGAGAAGGGAAGAGAGGAAATGTCAGAGGAAGAGACAGGGTGGAGAAGAATTGTCAGAGGATGAGAGAAGGGAAGAGAGAAAATGTCAGAGGAAGAGAGAAGGGAGGAGAGAAAATGGCAGAGGAAGAGACAGGGTGGAGAAGTAATGTCAGAGGATGAGAGAAGGGAAGAGAGGAAATGTCAGAGGAAGAGACAGGGTGGAGAAGTAATGTCAGAGGATGAGAGAAGGGAAGAGAGGAAATGTCAGAGGAAGAGACAGGGGTGGAGATGTAATGTCAGAGGAAGAGAGAAGGGAGGAGAGAAAATGGCAGAGGAAGAGACAGGGGTGGAGATGTAATGTCAGAGGGTGAGAAAAGGGAAGAGAGGAAATGTCAGAGGAAGAGACAGGGGTGGAGAAGTAATGTCAGAGGATGAGAGAAGGGAACAGAGGAAATGTCAGAGGAAGAGACAAAGGCAGAGACGTAATGCCAGAGGACGAGACAAGGGAAGAGAGGAAATGTCAGGGGAAGAGACAGGGGTGGAGATGTAATGTCAGAGGATGAGAGAAGGGAAGAGAGGAAATGTCAGAGGAAGAGACAGGGGTGGAGATGTAATGTCAGAGGATGAGAGAAGGGAACAGAGGAAATGTCAGAGGAAGAGACAGGGGTGGAGATGTAATGTCAGAGGATGAGAGAAGGGAAGAGAGGAAATGTCAGAGGAAGAGACAGGGGTGGAGATGTAATGTCAGAGGATGAGAGAAGGGAAGAGAGGAAATGTCAGAGGAAGAGACAGGGGTGGAGATGTAATGTCAGAGGATGAGAGAAGGGAAGAGAGGAAATGTCAGAGGAGGAGACAGGGGTGGAGATGTAATGTCAGAGGATGAGAGAAGGGAAGAGAGGAAATGTCAGAGGAAGAGACAGGGGTGGAGATGTAATATCAGAGGATGAGAGAAGGGAAGAGAGGAAATGTCAGAGTAAGAGACAGGGTGGAGATGTAATGTCAGAGGATGAGAGAAGGGAAGAGAGGAAATGTCAGAGGAAGAGACAGGGGTGGAGATGTAATGTCAGAGGATGAGAGAAGGGAAGAGAGGAAATGTCAGAGGAGGAGAAAGGAGTGGAGATGTAATGTCAGAGGATGAGAGAAGGGAAGAGAGGAAATGTCAGAGGAAGAGACAGAGGCAGAGACGTAATGCCAGAGGATGAGAGAAGGGAAGAGAGGAAATGTCAGAGGAAGAGACAGGGATGGAGAAGTAATGTCAGAGGATGAGAGAAGGGAAGAGAGGAAATGTCAGAGGAAGAGACAGGGGTGGAGATGTAATGTCAGAGGATGAGAGAAGGGAAGAGAGGAAATGTCAGAGGAAGAGACAGGGGTGGAGAAGTAATGTCAGAGGATGAGAGAAGGGAAGAGAGGAAATGTCAGAGGAAGAGACAGAGGCAGAGACGTAATGCCAGAGGATGAGAGAAGGGAAGAGAGGAAATGTCAGAGGAAGAGACAGGGATGGAGATGTAATTCAGAGGATGAGAGAAGGGAAGAGAGGAAATGTCAGAGGAAGAGACAGGGGTGGAGATGTAATGTCAGAGGATGAGAGAAGGGAAGAGAGGAAATGTCAGAGGAGGAGAAAGGAGTGGAGATGTAATGTCAGAGGATGAGAGAAGGGAAGAGAGGAAATGTCAGAGGAAGAGACAGAGGCAGAGACGTAATGCCAGAGGATGAGAGAAGGGAAGAGAGGAAATGTCAGAGGAAGAGACAGGGATGGAGAAGTAATGTCAGAGGATGAGAGAAGGGAAGAGAGGAAATGTCAGAGGAAGAGACAGGGGTGGAGAAGTAATGTCAGAGGATGAGAGAAGGGAAGAGAGGAAATGTCAGAGGAAGAGACAGAGGCAGAGACGTAATGCCAGAGGATGAGAGAAGGGAAGAGAGGAAATGTCAGAGGAAGAGACAGGGATGGAGATGTAATTCAGAGGATGAGAGAAGGGAAGAGAGGAAATGTCAGAGGAAGAGACAGGGGTGGAGATGTAATGTCAGAGGATGAGAGAAGGGAAGAGAGGAAATGTCAGAGGAAGAGACAGGGTGGAGATATAATTCAGAAGATGAAAGAAGGGAAGAGAGGAAATGTTAGAGGAAGAGACAGGGGTGGAGATGTAATGTCAGAGGATGAGAAAAGGGAAGAGAGGAAATGTCAGAGGAAGAGACAGGGTGGAGAACTAATGTCAGAGGAAGAGAGAAGTGAAGAGAGGAAATGTCAGAGGAAGAGACAGGGTGGAGAAGTAATGTCAGAGGAAGAGAGAAGGGAAGAGAGGAAATGTCAGAGGAAGAGACAGGGTGGAGAAGTAATGTCAGAGGATGAGAGAAGGGAGGAGAGAAAATGTCAGAGGAAGAGACAGGGTGGAGAAGTAATGTCAGGGGATGAGAGAAGGGAAGAGAGGAAATGTCAGAGGAAGAGACAGGGTGGAGAAGAATTGTCAGAGGATGAGAGAAGGGAAGAGAGAAAATGTCAGAGGAAGAGAGAAGGGAGGAGAGAAAATGGCAGAGGAAGAGACAGGGTGGAGAAGTAATGTCAGAGGATGAGAGAAGGGAAGAGAGGAAATGTCAGAGGAAGAGACAGGGTGGAGAAGTAATGTCAGAGGATGAGAGAAGGGAAGAGAGGAAATGTCAGAGGAAGAGACAGGGGTGGAGATGTAATGTCAGAGGATGAGAGAAGGGAAGAGAGGAAATGTCAGGGGAAGAGACAGGGGTGGAGAAGTAATGTCAGAGGATGAGAGAAGGGAAGAGAGGAAATGTCAGAGGAAGAGACAGGGGTGGAGAAGTAATGTCAGAGGATGAGAGAAGGGAACAGAGGAAATGTCAGAGGAAGAGACAGAGGCAGAGACGTAATGCCAGAAGACGAGACAAGGGAAGAGAGGAAATGTCAGGGGAAGAGACAGGGGTGGAGATGTAATGTCAGAGGGTGAGAAAAGGGAAGAGAGGAAATGTCAGAGGAAGAGACAGGGGTGGAGAAGTAATGTCAGAGGATGAGAGAAGGGAACAGAGGAAATGTCAGAGGAAGAGACAAAGGCAGAGACGTAATGCCAGAGGACGAGACAAGGGAAGAGAGGAAATGTCAGGGGAAGAGACAGGGGTGGAGATGTAATGTCAGAGGATGAGAGAAGGGAAGAGAGGAAATGTCAGAGGAAGAGACAGGGGTGGAGATGTAATGTCAGAGGATGAGAGAAGGGAACAGAGGAAATGTCAGAGGAAGAGACAGGGGTGGAGATGTAATGTCAGAGGATGAGAGAAGGGAAGAGAGGAAATGTCAGAGGAAGAGACAGGGGTGGAGATGTAATGTCAGAGGATGAGAGAAGGGAAGAGAGGAAATGTCAGAGGAAGAGACAGGGGTGGAGATGTAATGTCAGAGGATGAGAGAAGGGAAGAGAGGAAATGTCAGAGGAGGAGACAGGGGTGGAGATGTAATGTCAGAGGATGAGAGAAGGGAAGAGAGGAAATGTCAGAGGAAGAGACAGGGGTGGAGATGTAATATCAGAGGATGAGAGAAGGGAAGAGAGGAAATGTCAGAGTAAGAGACAGGGTGGAGATGTAATGTCAGAGGATGAGAGAAGGGAAGAGAGGAAATGTCAGAGGAAGAGACAGGGGTGGAGATGTAATGTCAGAGGATGAGAGAAGGGAAGAGAGGAAATGTCAGAGGAGGAGAAAGGAGTGGAGATGTAATGTCAGAGGATGAGAGAAGGGAAGAGAGGAAATGTCAGAGGAAGAGACAGAGGCAGAGACGTAATGCCAGAGGATGAGAGAAGGGAAGAGAGGAAATGTCAGAGGAAGAGACAGGGATGGAGAAGTAATGTCAGAGGATGAGAGAAGGGAAGAGAGGAAATGTCAGAGGAAGAGACAGGGGTGGAGAAGTAATGTCAGAGGATGAGAGAAGGGAAGAGAGGAAATGTCAGAGGAAGAGACAGAGGCAGAGACGTAATGCCAGAGGATGAGAGAAGGGAAGAGAGGAAATGTCAGAGGAAGAGACAGGGATGGAGATGTAATTCAGAGGATGAGAGAAGGGAAGAGAGGAAATGTCAGAGGAAGAGACAGGGGTGGAGATGTAATGTCAGAGGATGAGAGAAGGGAAGAGAGGAAATGTCAGAGGAAGAGACAGGGGTGGAGAAGAAATGTCAGAGGATGAGAGAAGGGAAGAGAGGAAATGTCAGAGGAAGAGACAGGGTGGAGAAGTAATGTCAGAGGATGAGAGAAGGGAAGAGAGGAAATGTCAGAGGAGGAGACAGGGTGGAGAAGTAATGTCAGAGGATGAGAGAAGGGAAGAGAGGAAATGTCAGAGGAAGAGAAAGGGATGGGGAAGTAATGTCAGAGGATGAGATAAGGGAAGAGAGGAAATGTCAGAGGAAGAGACAGGGGTAGAGATGTAATGTCAGAGGATGAGAGAAGGGAAGAGAGGAAATGTCAGAGGAAGAGACAGGGGTGGAGAAGTAATGTCAGAGGATGAGAGAAGGGAAGAGAGGAAATGTCAGAGGAAGTGAAAGGGATGGGGAAGTAATGTCAGAGGATGAGATAAGGGAAGAGAGGAAATGTCAGAGGAAGAGACAGGGGTAGAGATGTAATGTCAGAGGATGAGAGAAGGGAAGAGAGGAAATGTCAGAGGAAGAGACAGTGGTGGAGATGTAATGTCAGAGGATGAGAGAAGGGAAGAGAGGAAATGTCAGAGGAACAGACAGGGGTGGAGATGTAATGTCAGAGGATGAGAGAAGGGAAGAGAGGAAATGTCAGAGCAAGAGACAGGGTGGAGAAGTAATGTCAGAGGATGAGAGAAGGGAAGAGAGGAAATGTCAGAGGAAGAGACAGAGGCTGAGACGTAATGCCAGAGGATGAGAGAAGGGAAGAGAGGAAAGGTCAGAGGAAGAGACAGGGATGGAGATGTAATTCAGAGGATGAGAGAAGGGAAGAGAGGAAATGTCAGAGGAAGAGACAGGGGTGGAGATGTAATGTCAGAGGATGAGAGAAGGGAAGAGAGGAAATGTCAGAGTAAGAGACAGGGGTGGAGAAGTAATGTCAGAGGATGAGAGAAGGGAAGAGAGGAAATGTCAGAGGAAGAGACAGGGTGGAGAAGTAATGTCAGAGGATGAGAGAAGGGAAGAGAGGAAATGTCAGAGGAGGAGACAGCGTGGAGAAGTAATGTCAGAGGATGAGAGAAGGGAAGAGAGGAAATGTCAGAGGAGGAGACAGGGTGGAGAAGTAATGTCAGAGGATGAGAGAAGGGAAGAGAGGAAATGTCAGAGGAAGAGACAGGGTGGAGAAGTAATGTCAGAGGATGAGAGAAGGGAAGAGAGGAAATGTCAGAGGAGGAGACAGGGTGTAGAAGTAATGTCAGAGGATGAGAGAAGGGAAGAGAGGAAATGTCAGAGGAGGAGACAGGGTGGAGAAGTAATGTCAGAGGATGAGAGAAGGGAAGAGAGGAAATGTCAGAGGAAGAGACAGGGATGGAGATGTAATTCAGAGGATGAGAGAAGGGAAGAGAGGAAATGCCAGAGGAAGAGACAGGGGTGGAGATGTAATGTCAGAGGAAGAGACAGGGATGGAGATGTAATGTCAGAGGATGAGAGAAGGGAAGAGAGGAAATGTCAGAGGAAGAGACAGGGGTGGAGAAGTAATGTCAGAGGATGAGAGAAGGGAAGAGAGGAAATGTCAGAGCAAGACACAGGGTGGAGAAGTAATGTCAGAGGATGAGAGAAGGGAAGAGAGGAAATGTCAGAGGAAGAGACAGAGGCAGAGACGTAATGCCAGAGGATGAGAGAAGGGAAGAGAGGAAATGTCAGAGGAAGAGACAGGGATGGAGATGTAATTCAGAGGATGAGAGAAGGGAAGAGAGGAAATGTCAGAGGAGGAGACAGGGGTGGAGATGTAATGTCAGAGGATGAGAGAAGGGAAGAGAGGAAATGTCAGAGGAAGAGAAAGGGGTGGAGAAGAAATGTCAGAGGATGAGAGAAGGGAAGAGAGGAAATGTCAGAGGAAGAGACAGGGTGGAGAAGTAATGTCAGAGGATGAGAGAAGGGAAGAGAGGAAATGTCAGAGGAGGAGACAGGGTGGAGAAGTAATGTCAGAGGATGAGAGAAGGGAAGAGAGGAAATGTCAGAGGAAGAGAAAGGGATGGGGAAGTAATATCAGAGGATGAGATAAGGGAAGAGAGGAAATGTCAGAGGAAGAGACAGGGGTAGAGATGTAATGTCAGAGGATGAGAGAAGGGAAGAGAGGAAATGTCAGAGGAAGAGACAGGGGTGGAGAAGTAATGTCAGAGGATGAGAGAAGGGAAGAGAGGAAATGTCAGAGGAAGTGAAAGGGATGGGGAAGTAATGTCAGAGGATGAGATAAGGGAAGAGAGGAAATGTCAGAGGAAGAGACAGGGGTAGAGATGTAATGTCAGAGGATGAGAGAAGGGAAGAGAGGAAATGTCAGAGGAAGAGACAGGGGTGGAGATGTAATGTCAGAGGATGAGAGAAGGGAAGAGAGGAAATGTCAGAGGAAGAGACAGGGTGGAGAAGTAATGTCAGAGGATGAGAGAAGGGAAGAGAGGAAATGTCAGAGGAAGAGACAGGGTGGAGATGTAATTCAGAAGATGAGAGAAGGGAAGAGAGGAAATGTTAGAGGAAGAGACAGGGGTGGAGATGTAATGTCAGAGGATGAGAAAAGGGAAGAGAGGAAATGTCAGAGGAAGAGACAGGGTGGAGAACTAATGTCAGAGGAAGAGAGAAGTGAAGAGAGGAAATGTCAGAGGAAGAGACAGGGTGGAGAAGTAATGTCAGAGGAAGAGAGAAGGGAAGAGAGGAAATGTCAGAGGAAGAGACAGGGTGGAGAAGTAATGTCAGAGGATGAGAGAAGGGAGAAGAGAAAATGTCAGAGGAAGAGACAGGGTGGAGAAGTAATGTCAGAGGATGAGAGAAGGGAAGAGAGGAAATGTCAGAGGAAGAGACAGGGTGGAAAAGAATTGTCAGAGGATGAGAGAAGGGAAGAGAGAAAATGTCAGAGGAAGAGAGAAGGGAGGAGAGAAAATGGCAGAGGAAGAGACAGGGTGGAGAAGTAATGTCAGAGGATGAGAGAAGGGAAGAGAGGAAATGTCAGAGGAAGAGACAGGGTGGAGAAGTAATGTCAGAGGATGAGAGAAGGGAAGAGAGGAAATGTCAGAGGAAGAGACAGGGGTGGAGATGTAATGTCAGAGGATGAGAGAAGGGAAGAGAGGAAATGTCAGGGGAAGAGACAGGGGTGGAGAAGTAATGTCAGAGGATGAGAGAAGGGAAGAGAGGAAATGTCAGAGGAAGAGACAGGGGTGGAGAAGTAATGTCAGAGGATGAGAGAAGGGAACAGAGGAAATGTCAGAGGAAGAGACAGAGGCAGAGACGTAATGCCAGAGGACGAGACAAGGGAAGAGAGGAAATGTCAGGGGAAGAGACAGGGGTGGAGATGTAATGTCAGAGGATGAGAAAAGGGAAGAGAGGAAATGTCAGAGGAAGAGACAGGGGTGGAGAAGTAATGTCAGAGGATGAGAGAAGGGAACAGAGGAAAAGTCAGAGGAAGAGACAAAGGCAGAGACGTAATGCCAGAGGACGAGACAAGGGAAGAGAGGAAATGTCAGGGGAAGAGACAGGGGTGGAGATGTAATGTCAGAGGATGAGAGAAGGGAAGAGAGGAAATGTCAGAGGAAGAGACAGGGGTGGAGATGTAATGTCAGAGGATGAGAGAAGGGAACAGAGGAAATGTCAGAGGAAGAGTCAGGGGTGGAGATGTAATGTCAGAGGATGAGAGAAGGGAAGAGAGGAAATGTCAGAGGAAGAGACAGGGGTGGAGATGTAATGTCAGAGGATGAGAGAAGGGAAGAGAGGAAATGTCAGAGGAAGAGACAGGGGTGGAGATGTAATGTCAGAGGATGAGAGAAGGGAAGAGAGGAAATGTCAGAGGAGGAGACAGGGGTGGAGATGTAATGTCAGAGGATGAGAGAAGGGAAGAGAGGAAATGTCAGAGGAAGAGACAGGGGTGGAGATGTAATATCAGAGGATGAGAGAAGGGAAGAGAGGAAATGTCAGAGTAAGAGACAGGGTGGAGATGTAATGTCAGAGGATGAGAGAAGGGAAGAGAGGAAATGTCAGAGGAAGAGACAGGGGTGGAGATGTAATGTCAGAGGATGAGAGAAGGGAAGAGAGGAAATGTCAGAGGAGGAGAAAGGAGTGGAGATGTAATGTCAGAGGATGAGAGAAGGGAAGAGAGGAAATGTCAGAGGAAGAGACAGAGGCAGAGACGTAATGCCAGAGGATGAGAGAAGGGAAGAGAGGAAATGTCAGAGGAAGAGACAGGGATGGAGAAGTAATGTCAGAGGATGAGAGAAGGGAAGAGAGGAAATGTCAGAGGAAGAGACAGGGGTGGAGAAGTAATGTCAGAGGATGAGAGAAGGGAAGAGAGTAAATGTCAGAGGAAGCGACAGAGGCAGAGACGTAATGCCAGAGGATGAGAGAAGGGAAGAGAGGAAATGTCAGAGGAAGAGACAGGGATGGAGATGTAATTCAGAGGATGAGAGAAGGGAAGAGAGGAAATGTGAGAGGAAGAGAAAGGGGTGGAGATGTAATGTCAGAGGATGAGAGAAGGGAAGAGAGGAAATGTCAGAGGAAGAGACAGGGGTGGAGAAGAAATGTCAGAGGATGAGAGAAGGGAAGAGAGGAAATGTCAGAGGAAGAGACAGGGTGGAGAAGTAATGTCAGAGGATGAGAGAAGGGAAGAGAGGAAATGTCAGAGGAGGAGACAGGGTGGAGAAGTAATGTCAGAGGATGAGAGAAGGGAAGAGAGGAAATGTCAGAGGAAGAGAAAGGGATGGGGAAGTAATGTCAGAGGATGAGATAAGGGAAGAGAGGAAATGTCAGAGGAAGAGACAGGGGTAGAGATGTAATGTCAGAGGATGAGAGAAGGGAAGAGAGGAAATGTCAGAGGAAGAGACAGGGGTGGAGAAGTAATGTCAGAGGATGAGAGAAGGGAAGAGAGGAAATGTCAGAGGAAGTGAAAGGGATGGGGAAGTAATGTCAGAGGATGAGATAAGGGAAGAGAGGAAATGTCAGAGGAAGAGACAGGGGTAGAGATGTAATGTCAGAGGATGAGAGAAGGGAAGAGAGGAAATGTCAGAGGAAGAGACAGGGGTGGAGATGTAATGTCAGAGGATGAGAGAAGGGAAGAGAGGAAATGTCAGAGGAACAGACAGGGGTGGAGATGTAATGTCAGAGGATGAGAGAAGGGAAGAGAGGAAATGTCAGAGGAAGAGACAGGGTGGAGAAGTAATGTCAGAGGATGAGAGAAGGGAAGAGAGGAAATGTCAGAGGAAGAGACAGGGTGGAGATGTAATTCAGAAGATGAGAGAAGGGAAGAGAGGAAATGTTAGAGGAAGAGCCAGGGGTGGAGATGTAATGTCAGAGGATGAGAAAAGGGAAGAGAGGAAATGTCAGAGGAAGAGACAGGGTGGAGAACTAATGTCAGAGGAAGAGAGAAGTGAAGAGAGGAAATGTCAGAGGAAGAGACACGGTGGAGAAGTAATGTCAGAGGAAGAGAGAAGGGAAGAGAGGAAATGTCAGAGGAAGAGACAGGGTGGAGAAGTAATGTCAGAGGATGAGAGAAGGGAGGAGAGAAAATGTCAGAGGAAGAGACAGGGTGGAGAAGTAATGTCAGAGGATGAGAGAATGGAAGAGAGGAAATGTCAGAGGAAGAGACAGGGTGGAGAAGAATTGTCAGAGGATGAGAGAAGGGAAGAGAGAAAATATCAGAGGAAGAGAGAAGGGAGGAGAGAAAATGTCAGAGGAAGAGACAGGGTGGAGAAGTAATGTCAGAGGATGAGAGAAGGGAAGAGAGGAAATGTCAGAGGAAGAGACAGGGTGGAGAAGTAATGTCAGAGGATGAGAGAAGGGAAGAGAGGAAATGTCAGAGGAAGAGACAGGGGTGGAGATGTAATGTCAGAGGATGAGAGAAGGGAAGAGAGGAAATGTCAGGGGAAGAGACAGGGGTGGAGAAGTAATGTCAGAGGATGAGAGAAGGGAAGAGAGGAAATGTCAGAGGAAGAGACAGGGGTGGAGAAGTAATGTCAGAGGATGAGAGAAGGGAACAGAGGAAATGTCAGAGGAAGAGACAGAGGCAGAGACGTAATGCCAGAGGACGAGACAAGGGAAGAGAGGAAATGTCAGGGGAAGAGACAGGGGTGGAGATGTAATGTCAGAGGATGAGAAAAGGGAAGAGAGGAAATGTCAGAGGAAGAGACAGGGGTGGAGAAGTAATGTCAGAGGATGAGAGAAGGGAACAGAGGAAATGTCAGAGGAAGAGACAGAGGCAGAGACGTAATGCCAGAGGACGAGACAAGGGAAGAGAGGAAATGTCAGGGGAAGAGACAGGGGTGGAGATGTAATGTCAGAGGATGAGAGAAGGGAAGAGAGGAAATGTCAGAGGAAGAGACAGGGGTGGAGATGTAATGTCAGAGGATGAGAGAAGGGAACAGAGGAAATGTCAGAGGAAGAGACAGGGGTGGAGATGTAATGTCAGAGGATGAGAGAAGGGAAGAAAGGAAATGTCAGAGGAAGAGACAGGGGTGGAGATGTAATGTCAGAGGATGAGAGAAGGGAAGAGAGGAAATGTCAGAGGAAGAGACAGGGGTGGAGATGTAATGTCAGAGGATGAGAGAAGGGAAGAGAGGAAATGTCAGAGGAATAGACAGGGGTGGAGATGTAATGTCAGAGGATGAGAGAAGGGAAGAGAGGAAATGTCAGAGGAAGAGACAGGGGTGGAGATGTAATGTCAGAGGATGAGAGAAGGGAAGAGAGGAAATGTCAGAGGAAGAGACAGGGGTGGAGATGTAATGTCAGAGGATGAGAGAAGGGAAGAGAGGAAATGTCAGAGGAGGAGAAAGGAGTGGAGATGTAATGTCAGAGGATGAGAGAAGGGAAGAGAGGAAATGTCAGAGGAAGAGACAGGGGTGGAGATGTAATGTCAGAGGATGAGAAAAGGGAAGAGAGGAAATGTCAGAGGAAGAGACAGAGGCAGAGACGTAATGCCAGAGGATGAGAGAAGGGAAGAGAGGAAATGTCAGAGGAAGAGACAGGGGTGGAGAAGTAATGTCAGAGGATGAGAGAAGGGAAGAGAGGAAATGTCAGAGGAAGAGACAGAGGCAGAGACGTAATGCCAGAGGATGAGAGACGGGAAGAGAGGAAATGTCAGAGGAAGAGACAGGGATGGAGATGTAATGTCAGAGGATGAGAGAAGGGAAGAGAGGAAATGTCAGAGTAAGAGACAGGGGTGGAGAAGTAATGTCAGAGGATGAGAGAAGGGAAGAGAGGAAATGTCAGAGGAAGAGACAGAGGCAGAGACGTAATGCCAGAGGATGAGAGAAGGGAAGAGAGGAAATGTCAGAGGAAGAGACAGGGATGGAGAAGTAATGTCAGAGGATGAGAGAAGGGAAGGGAGGAAATGTCAGAGGAAGAGACAGGGGTGGAGAAGCAATGTCAGAGGATGAGAGAAGGGAAGAGAGGAAATGTCAGAGGAAGAGACAGGGGTGGAGATGTAATGTCAGAGTATGAGAGAAGGGAACAGAGGAAATGTCAGAGGAAGAGACAGTGGTGGAGATGTAATGTCAGAGGATGAGAGAAGGGAAGAGAGGAAATATCAGAGGAAGAGACAGGGGTGGAGATGTAATGTCAGAGGATGAGAGAAGGGAAGAGAGGAAATGTCAGAGGAAGAGACAGGGGTGGAGATGTAATGTCAGAGGATGAGAGAAGGGAACAGAGGAAATGTCAGAGGAAGAGACAGGAGTGGAGATGTAATGTCAGAGGATGAGACAAGGGAAGAGGGGAAATGTCAGAGGAAGAGACAGGGGTGGAGATGTAATGTCAGAGGATGAGAGAAGGGAACAGAGGAAATGTCAGAGGAAGAGACAGGAGTGGAGATGTAATGTCAGAGGATGAGACAAGGGAAGAGGGGAAATGTCAGAGGAAGAGACAGGGTGGAGATGTAATTCAGAGGATGAGAGAAGGGAAGAGAGGAAATGTCAGAGGAGGAGACAGGGGTGGAGATGTAATTCAGAGGATGAGAGAAGGGAAGAGAGGAAATGTCAGAGGAAGAGACAGGGGTGGAGATGTAATGTCAGAGGATGAGAGAAGGGAACAGAGGAAATGTCAGAGGAAGAGACAGAGGCAGAGACATAATGCCAGAGGACGAGACAAGGGAAGAGAGGAAATATCAGAGGAAGAGACAGGGGTGGAGAAGTAATGCCACAGGACGAGAGAAGGGAAGAGAGGAAATATCAGAGGAACAGAAGTAATGCCAGAGAAAGAAGGCAGGGAAGAAATGGCAAAGGAAGAAACAGGGGAAGAGGAGTAATGCCAGTGGAAGAGAAAATGGAAGAGAGGAAATGTCAGAGGAAGAGACAGGATGGAGAAGTAAAGTCAGAGGATGAGAGAAGGGAAGAGAGGAAATGTCAGAGGAAGAGACAGGGGTGGAGATGTAATGTCAGAGGATGAGACAAGGGAAAAAGGGAAATGTCAGAGGAAGAGACAGGGTGGAGATGTAATGTCAGAGGATGAGAGAAGGGAAGAGAGGAAATGTCAGAGGAGGAGACAGGGTGGAGAAGTAATGTCAGAGGATGAGAGAAGGGAAGAGAGGAAATGTCAGAGGAAGAGACAGGGGTGGAGATGTAATGTCAGAGGATGAGACAAGGGAAAAGGGGAAATGTCAGAGGAAGAGACAGGGTAGAGATGTAATGTCAGAGGATGAGAGAAGGGAAGAGAGGAAATGTCAGAGGAAGAGACAGGGGTGGAGATGTAATGTCAGAGGATGAGACAAGGGAAAAGGGGAAATGTCAGAGGAAGAGACAGGGTGGAGAAGTAATGTCAGAGGATGAGAGAAGGGAAGAGAGGAAATGTCAGGGGAAGAGACAGGGGTGGAGATGTAATGTCAGAGGATGAGAGAAGGGAACAGAGGAAATGTCAGAGGAAGAGACAGAGGCAGAGACGTAATGCCAGAGGATGAGAGAAGGGAAGAGAGGAAATATCAGAGGAACAGAAGTAATGCCAGAGAAAGAAGGCAGGGAAGAAATGGCAAAGGAAGAAACAGGGGAAGAGGAGTAATGCCAGTGGAAGAGAAAATGGATGAGAGGAAATGTCAGAGGAAGAGACAGGGTGGAGAAGTAATGTCAGAGGATGAGAGAAGGGAAGAGAGGAAATGTCAGAGGAAGAGACAGGGTGGAGAAGTAATGTCAGAGGATGAGAGAAGGGAAGAGAGGAAATGTCAGAGGAAGAGACAGGGTGGAGAAGTAATGTCAGAGGATGAGAGAAGGGAAGAGAGGAAATGTCAGAGGAAGAGACAGGGTGGAGAAGTAATGTCAGAGGATGAGAGAAGGGAAGAGAGGAAATGTCAGAGGAAGAGACAGGGTGGAGAAGTAATGTCAGAGGATGAGAGAAGGGAAGAGAGGAAATGTCAGAGGAAGAGACAGGGTGGAGAAGTAATGTCAGAGGATGAGAGAAGGGAAGAGAGGAAATGTCAGAGGAAGAGACAGGGTGGAGATGTAATGTCATAGGATGAGAGAAGGGAAGAGAGGAAATGTCAGAGGAAGAGACAGGAGTGGAGATGTAATGTCAGAGGATGAGAGAAGGGAAGAGAGGAAATGTCAGAAGAAGAGACAGGGGTGGAGATGTAATGTCAGAGGATGAGAGAAGGGAAGAGAGGAAATGTCAGAGGAAGAGACAGGGGTGGAGATGTAATGTCAGAGGATGAGAGAAGGGAAGAGAGGAAATGTCGGGAAGAGACAGGGGTGGAGATGTAATGTCAGAGGATGAGAGAAGGGAAGAGAGGAAATGTCAGAGGAAGAGACAGGGGTGGAGATGTAATGTCAGAGGATGAGAGAAGGGAAGAGAGGAAATGTCAGAGTAAGAGACAGGGGTGGAGATGTAATGTCAGAGGATGAGAGAAGGGAAGAGAGGAAATGTCAGGGGAAGAGACAGGGTGGAGATGTAATTCAGAGGATGAGAGAAGGAAAGAGAGGAAATGTCAGAGGAAGAAACACGGGTGGAGATGTAATGTCAGAGGATGAGAGAAGGGAAGAGAGGAAATGTCAGAGGAAGAGACAGGGTGGAGAAGTAATGTCAGAGGACGAGAGAAGTGAAGAGAGGAAATGTCAGAGGAAGAGACAGGGTGGAGAAGTAATGTCAGAGGAAGAGAGAAGGGAAGAGAGGAAATGTCAGAGGAAGAGACAGGGTGGAGAAGTAATGTCAGAGGAAGAGACAGGGTGGAGAAGTAATGTCAGAGGATGAGAGAAGGGAAGAGAGGAAATGTCAGAGGAAGAGACAGGGTGGAGAAGTAATGTCAGAGGATGAGAGAAGGGAAGAGAGGAAATGTCGGAGGAAGAGACAGGATGGAGAAGTAATGTCAGAGGATGAGAGAAGGGAAGAGAGGAAATGTTAGAGGAAGAGACAGGGTGGAGAAGTAATGTCAGAGGAAGAGACAGGGGTGGAGAAGTAATGTCAGAGGATGAGAGAAGGGAAGAGAGGAAATGTCCGAGGAAGAGAAAGGGATGGGGAAGTAATGTCAGAGGATGAGAGAAGGGAAGAGAGGAAATGTCAGAGGAAGAGACAGGGTGGAGAAGTAATGTCAGAGGATGAGAGAAGGGAAGAGAGGAAATGTCAGAGGAAGAGACAGGGTGGAGAAGTAATGTCAGAGGATGAGAGAAGGGAAGAGAGGAAATGTCAGAGGAAGAGACAGGGTGGAGAAGTAATGTCAGAGGATGAGAGAAGGGAAGAGAGGAAATGTCAGAGGAAGAGACAGGGTGGAGAAGTAATGTCAGAGGATGAGAGAAGGGAAGAGAGGAAATGTCAGAGGAAGAGACAGGGTGGAGAAGTAATGTCAGAGGATGAGAGAAGGGAAGAGAGGAAATGTCAGAGGAAGAGACAGGGTGGAGATGTAATGTCATAGGATGAGAGAAGGGAAGATAGGAAATGTCAGAGGAAGAGACAGGAGTGGAGATGTAATGTCAGAGGATGAGAGAAGGGAAGAGAGGAAATGTCAGAGGAAGAGACAGGGGTGGAGATGTAATGTCAGAGGATGAGAGAAGGGAAGAGAGGAAATGTCAGGGGAAGAGACAGGGGTGGAGATGTAATGTCAGAGGAAGAGAGAAGTGAATAGAGGAAATGTCAGAGGAAGAGACAGGGTGGAGAAGTAATGTCAGAGGAAGAGAGAAGGGAAGAGAGGAAATGTCAGAGGAAGAGACAGGGTGGAGAAGTAATGTCTGATACCTAGCCCTGACCTATTCAAGCGCGCTTTGAAAACCCATCTCTTCAAAGAAGCCTATCACATCAACTACTCAGCAAGCTAACTTTGCCCTGTTCCCTCCTTCCAAATATTATTCTGAATCTGCACCCTACTATTCATCTGTCTCCACACCCTTCATGCACATGATAACTGCACTTGATACTTGTCTATTGCACTTAAACACACGGGCTGATGACCGGATCATGCAGCTTTATATGAAAATCCCTATTATAATTGCCAGACCTGAATTAACAAGCATTTCTCACCTACTGTGTCCCCCCATTTCCTTGTAGATTGTAAGCTTGCGAGCAGGGACCTCACTCCTAATGTCATTGTTTGAATTGTCTTAACTTGTATTGAATTTATTGTCTGTACATGTCCCAGCTTAATTGTAAAGTGCTGCGGAATATGTTGGCGCTATATAAATAAAAATTATTATTATTATTATTATTATGATGTCAGAGGATGAGAGAAGGGAAGAGAGGAAATGTCAGAGGAAGAGACAGGGTGGAGAAGTAATGTCAGAGGATGAGAGAAGGGAAGAGAGGAAATGTCAGAGGAAGAGACAGGGTGGAGAAGTAATGTCAGAGGATGAGAGAAGGGAAGAGAGGAAATGTCAGAGGAAGAGACAGGATGGAGAAGTAATGTCAGAGGATGAGAGAAGGGAAGAGAGGAAATGTCAGAGGAAGAGACAGGGGTGGAGATGTAATGTCAGAGGAAGAGAGAAGGGAAGAGAGGAAATGTCAGAGGAAGAGACAGGGTGGAGAAGTAATGTCAGAGGATGAGAGAAGGGAAGAGAGGAAATGTCAGAGGAAGAGACAGGGGTGGAGAAGTAATGTCAGAGGATGAGAGAAGGGAAGAGAGGAAATGTCAGAGGAAGAGACAGGGGTGGAGATGTAATGTCATAGGATGAGAGAAGGGAAGAGAGGAAATGTCAGAGGAAGAGACAGGAGTGGAGATGTAATGTCAGAGGATGAGAGAAGGGAAGAGAGGAAATGTCAGAGGAAGAGACAGGGGTGGATATGTAATGTCAGAGGATAAGAGAAGGGAAGAGAGGAAATGTCAGAGGAAGAGACGGGGTGGAGATGTAATGTCAGAGGATGAGAGAAGGGAAGAGAGGAAATGTCAGAGGAAGAGACAGGGGTGGAGATGTAATGTCAGAGGATGAGAGAAGGGAACAGAGGAAATGTCAGAGGAAGAGACAGGGGTGGAGATGTAATGTCAGAGGATGAGAGAAGGGAAGAGAGGAAATGTCAGGGGAAGACACAGGGGTGGAGATGTAATGTCAGAGGATGAGAGAAGGGAACAGAGGAAATGTCAGAGGAAGAGACAGAGGCAGAGACGTAATGCCAGAGGACGAGAGAAGGGAAGAGAGGAAATGTCAGAGGAGGAGACAGGGGTGGAGATGTAATGTCAGAGGATGAGAGAAGGGAAGAGAGGAAATGTCAGAGGAAGAGACAGGGGTGGAGATGTAATGTCAGAGGATGAGAGAAGGGAAGAGAGGAAATGTCAGAGGAAGAGACAGGGTGGAGAAGTAATGTCAGAGGATGAGAGAAGGGAAGAGAGGAAATGTCAGAGGAAGAGACAGGGTGGAGAAGTAATGTCAGAGGATGAGAGAAGGGAAGAGAGGAAATGTCAGAGTAAGAGACAGGGGTGGATAAATAATGTCAGAGGATGAGATAAGGGAAGAGAGGAAATGTCAGAGGAAAAAACAGGGTAGAGATGTAATGTCATAGGATGAGAGAAGGGAAGAGAGGAAATGTCAGAGGAAGAGACAGAGGTGGAGATGTAATGTCAGAGGATGAGAGAAGGGAAGAGAGGAAATGTCAGGGGAAGAGACAGGGGTGGAGATGTAATGTCAGAGGATGTGAGAAGGGAAGAGAGGAAATGTCAGAGGAAGAGACAGGGGTGGAGAAGTAATGTCAGAGGATGAGAGAAGGGAAGAGAGGAAATGTCAGAGGAAGAGACAGGGGTGGAGATGTAATGTTAGAGGATGAGACAAGGGAAGAGAGGAAATGTCAGAGGAACAGACAGGGGTGGAGATGTAATGTCAGAGGATGAGAGAAGGGAACAGAGGAAATGTCAGAGGAAGAGACAGTTGTGGAGATGTAATGTCAGAGGATGAGAGAAGGGAAGAGAGGAAATGTCAGAGGAAGAGACAGGGGTGGAGATGTAATGCCAGAGGTTGAGATAAGGGAAGAGAGGAAATGTCAGGGGAAGAGACAGGGGTGGAGATGTAATGTCAGAGGATGAGAGAAGGGAAGAGAGGAAATGTCAGAGGAGGAGACAGGGGTGGAGATGTAATGTCAGAGGATGAGAGAAGGCAAGAGAGGAAATGTCAGAGGAAGAGACAGGGGTGGAGATGTAATGTCAGAGGATGAGAGAAGGGAACAGAGGAAATGTCAGAGGAAGAGACAGAGGCAGAGACGTAATGCCAGAGGACGAGACAAGGGAAGAGAGGAAATATCAGAGGAAGAGACAGGGGCAGAAACGTAATGCCAGAGGACGAGAGAAGGGAAGAGAGGAAATATCAGAGGAACAGAAGTAATGCCAGAGAAAGTAGGCAGGGAAGAAATGGCAAAGGAAGAAACAGGGGAAGAGGAGTAATGCCAGTGGAAGAGAAAATGGATGAGAGGAAATGTCAGAGGAAGAGACAGGGTGGATAAGTAATGTCAGAGGATGTGAGAAGGGAAGAGAGGAAATGTCAGAGGAAGAGACAGGGGTGGAGAAGTAATGTCAGAGGATGAGAGAAGGGAAGAGAGGAAATATCAGAGGAAGAGACAGGGGTGGAGATGTAATGTCAGAGGATGAGAGAAGGGAAGAGAGGAAATGTCAGAGGAAGAGACAGGGTGGAGAAGTAATGTCAGAGGATGAGAGAAGGGAAGAGAGGAAATGTCAGAGGAAGAGACAGGGGTGGAGATGTAATGTTAGAGGATGAGACAAGGGAAGAGAGGAAATGTCAGAGGAAGAGACAGGGGTGGAGAGGTAATGTCAGAGGATGAGAGAAGGGAACAGAGGAAATGTCAGAGGAAGAGACAGGGGTGGAGATGTAATGTCAGAGGATGAGAGAAGGGAAGAGAGGAAATGTCAGAGGAAGAGACAGGGGTGGAGAAGTAATGTCAGAGGATGAGAGAAGGGAAGAGAGGAAATGTCAGAGGAAGAGACAGGGTGGAGAAGTAATGTCAGAGGATGAGAGAAGGGAAGAGAGGAAATGTCAGAGGAAGAGACAGGGGTGGAAATGTAATGTTAGAGGATGAGAGAAGGGAAGAGAGGAAATGTCAGAGGAAGAGACAGGGGTGGAGATGTAATGTCAGAGGATGAGAGAAGGGAAGAGAGGAAATGTCAGAGGAAGAGACAGGGGTGGAGATGTAATGTCAGAGGATGAGAGAAGGGAAGAGAGGAAATGTCAGAGGAAGAGACAGGGGTGGAGATGTAATGTCAGAGGATGAGAGAAGGGAAGAGAGGAAATGTCAGGGGAAGAGACAGGGGTGGAGATGTAATGTCAGAGGATGAGAGAAGGGAAGAGAGGAAATGTCAGAGGAAGAGACAGGGTGGAGATGTAATGTCAGAGGATGAGAGAGGGGAAGAGAGGAAATGTCAGAGGAAGAGACAGGGGTGGAGAAGTAATGTCAGAGGATGAGAGAAGGGAAGAGAGGAAATGTCAGAGGAAGAGACAGGGTGGAGATGTAATGTCAGAGGATGAGAGAAGGGAAGAGAGGAAATGTCAGAGGAAGAGACAGGGGTGGAGAAGTAATGTCAGAGGATGAGAGAAGGGAAGAGAGGAAATGTCAGAGGAAGAGACAGGGGTGGAGAAGTAATGTCAGAGGATGAGAGAAGGGAACAGAGGAAATGTCAGAGGAAGAGACAGAGGCAGAGACGTAATGCCAGAGGACGAGACAAGGGAAGAGAGGAAATGTCAGAGGAAGAGACAGGGGCAGAGACGTAATGCCAGAGGACGAGAGAAGGGAAGAGAGGAGATATCAGAGGAACAGAAGTAATGCCAGAGAAAGAAGGCAGGGAAGAAATGGCAAAAGAAGAAACAGGGGAAGAGGAGTAATGCCAGTGGAAGAGAAAATGGAAGAGAGGAAATGTCAGAGGAAGATACAAAGGAAGAGAAGTAAAGCTAGAGGAAGAAAGGAAGAGACAGGAAACAGAAGAAATGCCAGCCGAACAGAGAAAGGAAGAGAGGAAATATTAGAAAAAGAGGCAAGGAAAGAGAGGAAATGTCAGAGGAAGAGAGAAGGGAAGAGAAGAAATGTTAGAGAGAAAGTCTAAATAATAGAAATAATAGAGGAAATATCATAAGAAGAGTGGAAGAGAGATGGAAAAGAGAAGAAATGTAAGCATTAGAGACAAGGAAAGTGAGGAAGAAACAGAAAATAAAGAAATCATAGAAATAAAGTCAGAAGAAGACACTATGGAAGAAACCGGGAAAAAGAGGAAAAGCTAAGGTACAAGAGAGAGTCAGAAGAAGATACAGAAAGAAAAAGGAAGAAAATGAAGAAGAGTCAGAGAGGAGACAGGGACAGAGAGGAAGAGTCAGAAGAAAAGAGGAGGAAAAGAGAAGAAGAAATATAAAGTCTGAAGAAGAGACAATGAAAGAAACAGGGAAAAAGAGGAAAAGGGGAAAAGAGAAAGAATCAGAGAGAGGGACTCACAGGAAGAGAAGGTAATACATATGAAGTGAGAAAAAGGAAGAGATGAAAGAAGTGAGGAAGAAAAAGATAGAGTCAGAGGAAAAGACAGGGAAAGAAACAGTGGAAGAGAGACAAGGTCAGAAGAAGAGAAAAGAAAAATAAGAGAAGTGTCAGAATGAGAGAAAGATACTGAGGAAAACGGGAAAATGCAAGGGAACAAAGTAAAGACAAACGGAAGAGAAGGCCCAGGGAAGTAGGTACAGGGAATGAGCAGAAGAGTCAGAGTAAGGCGGCCACGGTCACACGGTCAGTTTTTGGTCAGTGTTTTACATCAGCATTTCTTGCCAAAACCAGGAGAGGAAAAATCAGAAGTAGAAAAGAAACTCGTCACCACTTCTGTATTTATCACCGGCTCCTGGATACAAATACTACTATGAAATACTGACCACTAGAGATGAGCGACCCGACTTTACCAAAAGTCAATGGGGAATAAAAGTCGGCAGGGAGTGGAGGACAGTAAACACACCTACAGTGCCCATTTCAATGGCAACAACATCAATTCTTATTAACAAAGCTTGTCAACCTTAATTTACTTTATAATAATAGTTACGCATTGAAAACTGGGGGTTATTTGGCTAAAGCTATGGGGGGGGGGTACAGCCCAGTTAGGGAGGTGGAAAAACTGGCATATGTTGAGGAGTAGGCTTGACGTTCAGCAGCTGCAAATGGAGGAACAGGAGATGTCAGAGGAAGAGGAGGACAAAGTGAGCCATTTTGCTGGCAACCTATGTGTCATCAGGGGAAGGTGGGACAAAATCATTTGAAACCCATGTGTAAATGTAGTACTCGCAGGTGTGCAGGATGCAGTGATGAATCGCGAGACGGCAGATGCTTTTTACATTAACCTTTATAAGGGCTAGAGGGGAACTTTCCTCAGCCTGGCCTGTTCACCAAATAAAAAGGGGTAACAGTAATTGCCCTCGCAGGGACACGATACAGGCACCCACCAACAATATAGCACGACTACCCCCGGCAACGGCCGGTCACTATAGGGCCGCGGTATGGCCGACTACGGGTCCTTATCTATAAAGTCAATTTAGCGTCCACAGACTCCGATGGGGTCCTTGGACGGGTGGACCACAGCCCCTGGCCTGAGGCATGCGGCACCGCTGAGTGGTGGCGCAGGGCTGGCCACCTGCACAGCTGACGACGGCGACGGGGACCCTCGATCAGCGGAGGCCCAGCCTCGGCGGCGGGCCGGAGCGGGATGGTGGGGACCGCCGGTGGTGTTGCACTTGCCGCAGCTACTCGCGGGGACAGAGCGGCTGCGGGTGGCAGGAGACGGGCCACAGCCGCGGGCTGTAGTGAGAGGGCAGCGGCTGCGGGCGATCGTGGGTAGGCCGCAGCCGCGGGCTGAGAAGAACTGAGGCCACAGGAGCCGTGGGCTGGAGTGGGGCAGCAGGTTCTGGGTATCCGCGCCGGTACCGTCCTCCTGAAGTCCTCCGTAAGCATTCCCCCTGACACTGGTGAGTTGCTCTCGCTCTCAGCTGCTTCCACCGTCTCCTACTGTCTCTGCGTCCGTCTGCTGACTCATCGCCCGGGGAATTCCCCGCCCCCTTTATACTTGTCCCTCCCCTAGGCCTTCTGTCTGTCAAGGTCGCCCGTCTCTGAATTCCGCCCCCCTGGGTACAGTTTCCCCCGGAACCCAGATGACGGCTCTCTTTGTTCCGGCCCAGCCACTCGGGGGGGGCGTTCCTCCCACACTCCCCCACCCTGTATGCTCGCCAGTCCTCGGGTGAGGGTTCTCGTAGACTCGGGTTAACTGTTTGGGATGACAGTCCTTGTCGCCATACAAATTGGTCCTGTTCTTAACGTTCAGGGGGTTTGCCAGCTGTTGACCACCCGGAGCGCCGAAGCACGGGTGTGGTGGAGTCTTCTGGGGTGGTGGAGGGTGGTTGAAAGGTGGGCTCTAGTGGGAGGTCTGGGTCTGCTGTAGTGCCACTAGCAGGGCGACTCGTGTAGGGGACGGGAGAGTCCTCTTCATCATCCAGGTCCCAAACCGGGGGCAGAGGGCCGGGGGCCTGGGATATGGGTTCAAGATGCGGGGGATCAGTGGACGTACAAGGCCGTAACATGTTACGGTGCACAACCCGAGTGACAGGTGCGTCGCTTCCTTCAGATTGTACCTCATACACGGGCCGTCGGGGCTTACTTGACGCAGCACTCGGTACAGGTTTACTTCCCACCGTGATTCCAACTTGTTTCGGGGGCGTTGATCAAGTATGAGCACCCGATCCCCAGTCTGAAAGTCAATGGGTCGGGGCAGTGTTCCCCCCTGGTGTTCTAGATCCTGGAGCTTCGTATGGACGATGCGATGGAGGTTCTGCAGTCGGTGCCGGTGACTTCGGACCCACGAAGACACCCCGGTCCAGGGTTGGGGTTCCTCCGGGTTCAACTCTACCTTCGTAATCCCCTTGCCCTCTCGTCCGAACAGCAATGAGTAGGGGGTGTAACCAGTCACTCGATGCACCCGGTTGTTATATACCCACACCAGCTCGGGGACATATTCAGGCCAGCGGGCCTTGCGGTCGCTCTCCAGGGTGCGCAGCATTTGAATGAGCGTCCGGTTGAATCACTCGCAGGCTCCATTTCCCTGCGGGTGGTAAGGCGGGGTCCGCGATTTCCCGATACCGTAGAGATGGTGTAGCTCCTCCATAACTTTTCCCAGAAAGCACGCCCCTTGATCGGAATGTATTCTTTGTGGGCAGCCGGACACTTGAATAAAGTTCTTACAAATCGCGAAGGCGGCCGACTCCGCTGTTTGGTCTCGAGTGGGGATGACCACGGCGAACTTGGTAAATTGGTCCATCATAACGAGGCAATGTTTGTACCCTTGATAGGCGGGACCTATAGTCAGATAGTCCACCGTAAGGAGCTCCAGAGGGGCTGATGTCACATTAGTTTGCACCGGGATACGTTGCGCGGGGGGTTTAGCGAGTTCGCACGGGCGGCAGGTTTGACACACCTCCTCCACCGCAGCGTACAGGCGTGGGTGCTACACTATCTGCTGCAACCATTGTAGAGTCTTTTGTGCACCAAAATGGGCCCCCTTCTCATGGGCTTCCCGGGCCAGTTGGTTGAGATGGGCTCCGGGTACGACTACCTGGCATAACGGAGCTGACGTGACCCGCGATACGGCTTTTCGATATAAAAGTCCCTACTTGAGAACTAGGTTTTCCCACTGGCGTAACATCAGTAGCATATCTTGGGACAAAGTCTGTCTCTGTGAGCTCGTGGGCAATTTCCTGGTGGCCACCCATCGGCGCAGAAGTCCAATTTCCGGATCTTCTTGTTGCTGCTGGATCCACTCGTCGCGGGGTTGTTCCAGCATCCCCCCCAGGAGTCCTGACCGAGACGTTTCTTGTGTGTTGGCTGCAAGTGTGGCGGGGGCGAGAACGAATGGCGTCTCGTCTGATTCCAATTCGTCATCTTGGTTCCTTCCTGGTGTGGTGCGTCGGATCCTGGAGAGCGCGTCGGCGTGCACGTTTTCAGCTCCCCGTTTGTAGATGATTTTAAACTTGAATTTGGCCATCCGAGCCACCCACCGCTGCTCAAGGGCCCCCAGCTTGGCATTCTCTAAATGGGCTAGCGGGTTGTTATCGGTTCGCACCACTACTTCGGAGCCCGCCAGGTACTCGGCGAATCACTCTGTCATTGCCCACACCACCGCGAGGAGCTTGAGCTTAAAGGAGCTGTAATTGTCCGGGTTGCGTTCGGAGTCGTGCAGTGACCGACTACCGTAGGCGTCACTCTCTCTCGGCTGTCCCGCACCTGTGACAACACAGCTCCTAGTCCCTGGAGGCTGCCGTCGGTATGCAGGATGAACGGCTGTGAGAAATCCACTTATGCCAATACCGGGGCATCCGAGAGGGCAGCTCTGAGATATTGGAACGCATCCTCTTGCGATTGCTGCCACTGGATCTTTCGTCCATTCACCCCGGCTGGGCCCCCCTTCAGCAGGTCCTGCAGGGCTCGGGCTCTGCGTGCAAAATTCTTTATGAACCGACAGTAGTAGCCAGCCAGCCCCAAGGAGGCCCGCACGTCCTTCACCATCTCGGGGGTAGGCCACCCCTGGATGGCGGCGACCTTTTCCAGGGACGGCCGGACTCCCTCGGCCGAGACGGTATGCCCCAGGTACTCGATCTGGGTACGGAACAGGTGGCACTTCTGGGGCTTTACCTTTAGCCCATACTTCTGCAGCCGGCCGAGCACCTGCCCCAACTGCCTCAGATGATCCTCGAACGTGGCGGAATGATAATGTCATCCAGATATATCAGCGTGGCTTCGAAGTTGAGATCTCATAGACACCGCTCCATCAACCGCTGGAAAGTTCCTGGGGCGTTGGCCAGCCCAAACGGCATCCGATTAAATTCAAACAGTCCCATGGGAAGGATGAATGCCGTCTTGGCTCTGCCTTCCTCCGACATCGGCACCTGCCAGTACCCTCTGGCCAGGTCAAGGGTTGAAAAGTACGCTGCGTTCCCCAGGGCGGACAGAGATTCTTCTATGTGGGGCAGGGGATACGAATCCTTGATGGTGCAGCCGCCCCGGGTATTTCGAGGCCTCCAGGGTCCGGTATTGTAGCCCGGTCGGCCGGGAGCGGGTTCCGTTCTTTTCTTCACCTCAGCCAGCTCGCCCCGGATACTCTTCAGCTCTTGTCTCATTTCCTCGATCCATCGAGGTTCTTCGACAACACTCACGGGGGACTCCAGGCTTCGGGCCTTCCCCGCAGGAGTCGTCATCCCCTGCTCCTGCTCTCGCACCCGGGCATGACTCCCCTCTTCCGAGAAGGCTAAACGTGGGTTCACCCGGACCTGTTCCCGCAAAGCCTGTTTTATTAGCGGATCCCGGAGTCCAGTCACTAACAGGTCATGCAGGGTGATGTCAATGGGCCCTACCCCATTCCGTCCTTCCTTTCTATGGCAGTGTGTAGCTCCTGGAGGGCATTCATATATTAGGTGATGGTCTCCCCCTCCCCCTGCATCCGACTGAACAACTGGGTCCTCAACTCTCCCACATCTGTTGGGACCCCGTGGGTCTCTTCCAGGATCTGTAAGACCCTGGCGAAGGTGTTACGACGCCCCGGGGGCCTCAACATCACGGACTTCTGGACTTCTCCCTCTAACACCATAAGGGCCACCTCCGCCTCTAAATCAGGAGTCATGGGATGCATACAGAAAAGGCCCCGCATACGTTCGGTCCAGCTCCACAACAGGGTGTCGGAGCCGGAAAACCGGGGCAAGTTACTCAACATAGCCCCCAAGGAAATGCTAGAGCGGGGACCCCCATCATCCCATCATCCACGGAGCCCGCAGCCCAGCCCTGATTAGGCGCTCCGCAATCTGCGCTCAATGACTGCATCATGCTGACTACGCCAAATGAAGTACTCGCAGGTGCGCAGGATGCAGTGACGAGTCGCGAGATGGTAGATTCTTTTTATATTAACCTTTATAAGGGCTAGAGGGGAACTTTCCTCAGCCCCGGCCTGTTCACCAAATAAAAAGGGGTAACAGTAATTGCCCTTGCAGGGGCACGATACAGGCACACACCAACAATATAGCACGACTACCCACGGCAACGGCCAGTCACTATAGGGCCGCGGTATGGCCGACTACGGGTCTTATCTATAAAGTCAACTTAGCGTTCAGAAGTCCCTCGCCGTCCGGGTTGGTGGTCTCTCGGCGTGGAGTTGCTGGGCCCAGTTGCTGAGATGGTGATGGAGTCTTCGCGTGCTCCGGTGCACTGATGCCGCTGGAGCCTCACAGGCTACGATGGGGTCCTCGGACGGGTGGACCGCAGCCCCTAGCCTGAGGCACACGGCACCGATGAGTGGGGGCGCAGGGCTGGCCACCTGCACAGCTGACGACTGCGACGGGGACCCTCGGCGGGCCGGAGCGGGACGATGGGGACCGCCGTTGGTGTTGCACTTGCCGCAGCTACTCGCGGGGACAGAGCGGCTGCGGGTGGCAGGAGATGGGCCACAGCCGCGGGCTGTAGTTAGAGGGCAGCGGTCGCAGGAAAGCTAAAGCCCCTGGGCGGCCCCCATTGTGTTGGTCCGTAAAAAAGATGGCACATTACAATTCTGTGTGTATTATCGAAAGCTGAATACTTGCACTATTAAAGACTCATACCCACTGCCCCGCATAGAAGAATCCTTGTCCGCCTTGGGGAAGGCGACATATTTTTCGACTCTAGACCTGGCCAGCGGGTACTGGCAGGTGCCCATGTCAGAAGAAGATAGGGCCAAGACGGCGTTCATACTGCCTATGGGACTATATGAGTTCAATCGAATGTCGTTTGGACTGGCCAACGCCCCGGGAACCTTTCAGCGGTTGATGGAGCGGTGTCTGGGAGATCTCAATTTTGAGGCCACGATGATATACCTGGACGATATCATCGTCTATGCTGCCACATTTGAGGACCACCTAAAGCGGTTGGGACAGGTGCTCGGCAGGTTGCAAAAGTATGGGTTGAAGGTAAAACCCCAGAAATACCACCTATTTCGCTCCCAGATTGAGTATCTGGGCCATGTCGTCTCGGGCAGAGGGTGTGAGGCCATCTCGGGAAAAGGTTGCTGTTATTCAGGGATGGCCTACCCCCGAGATGATAAAAGACGTGCAGGCATTCCTGGGGTTGGCCGGATACTACCGTCGTTTCGTAAAGAATTTTGCATGTCGAGCTCGAGTCCTGCACGACCTGCTGAAGGGGGCTCCCACTGGGGCTAATGGACGGAAAATCCAGTGGCAACAACCTCAGGAAGAGGCCTTCCGAGACCTCAAGGCTGCACTCTCGGATGCTCTGGTGTTGGCCTATGCGGATTTCTCGCAACCGTTCATCCTACACACTGACGGGAGTCTTCACGGGCTAGGGGCTGTGTTGTCACAAATTCAAGACAGCCGGGAGAGAGTGATCGCCTATGGAAGCCGCTCACTCCATGGGTGCTGAGACGCCTGAAGACTATTACTGTTCCTCAACAGCTGGGCAGAGCGGCTGCAACACCAAAGCAGTCACATCAGTGACACCAAAGCAGCCACATCAGTGACACCAAAGCAGCCACACCTGCGACACCGAGGGAAGTCAGGCAGGATAAGTTGACTTTAGGAAATAAGGACCCGTAGTTGGCCGTTTCGTGGCCCCATAATATCCGGCCTTGCCGGGTCAGTCACATTCTCGTTAAAGAAAAGTGTTGTTATTGTTGTTGAGTCCCTGCGAGGACAATTAGTGTTACCCCTTTTTGGTTGCTCAGTATAGCCCTAGCGGCTCCAGTTCATAAACGTTACTTTCCAAAACAATACTCAGTCTCGTGTCTCATCACTGCATCCTGTGAACCTGCTGGTATCTACACATGCATGGTTCATTTTAATGAAGGTTAGATCACCAACATTTTGGGTCGACAGACGGGTCCATTTTTCTGTCAGGATTGATCCAACAGCACTGAAGACTCTTTCAGATAACACACTAGCAGCAGGGCAAGCGAGCTCCTGTAAGGCATATTGTGCCTATTTAGGCCAAGTGTCCAGTTTACAGGCCCAATGGTCAAAGGGGAATGACGTGTGAGGGAGAACATCGATATGGGAGGAGAAGTAGTTTGTAACCATAGTTGACAACTGCAGTCTCCTGTCACTTGCAATCGATTCAGTATTACCAGTCGTGTGAGCGGTACTCGAGAAATTAGTCCACAACATGGTCATGAAACCCTTGTCTCCAACAGCACTTTGGCTGTGTGCACCACAAACACCTCTTCCATTTGGCCCAGTACGGCTCGTGGTAGAACCTGCACCGCTGCTGTGTGCAGGGAAAGCCTAAAACAAACGGTTTACCAGAGTTGATTGTTTGTTCGCCAATATTATCTCTAGGTTCTCCTGTGGCATGATGTCCTGTAATTTGCCTTTATAGCGTGGATCTAGGATGCTGGCCAACCAGTAGTCGTCATCCTTCATAATTCTGACAATGCGGGGGTCCCTTTTTAGGATCCGAAAGAGATAATCACACATGTGGGCCAATGTTCCAGGTGTCAATGATGCACTGACAGTGGTGGGTGGAGGAGCACTTTCTGCAAAATCCACATCCCTCCAGTCACGCACAAACCCTGTACCTGACCTTGGCAAGCCAACATTTTCTCTTGCCCCCTGAGAAGCATCCTCCTCCCCAAAATAATCATCCCCCTCCTCCTCCTCTTCTTCCTCCACCTTGTCCAGGACAGTTCCCTGAGCAGACAATGCCTGACTGTCATCAAGGCTTCCCTCCTCCTCCGCTGCAGACGCTTGATCCTTAATGTGCGTCAAAGCTTGCATGAGCAGACACAAATGGAATGCTCATACTAATGATGGCGTCGTCTGTGCTTACCAGCCGTGTGCATTCCAACAAGTGCTAAGCATCTCTGGGAACTCCTTCAAGACTGTTGGAAGACCATTTCCGGTGACTACCTCTTGAAGCTCATCAAGAGAATGCCAAGAGTGTGCAAAGCAGTAATCAAAGCAAAAGGTGGCTACTTTGAAGAACCTAGAATATAAGACATATTTTCAGTTGTTTCACACTTTTTTGTTAATTATATAATTCCACATGTGTCAATTCATAGTTTTGATGCCTTCAGAGGGAATCTACAATTTTCATAGTCATGAAAATAAAGAAAACTCTTTGAATGAGAAGGTGTGTCCAAACTTTTGGTCTGTACTGTAATTATTTAGGAAGCACTGCACCACCAGGTTCAAGGTGTGAGCCAAGCAAGGTATGTGTGTGAGTTTTGCCAGGGCTATGGCTGCCACAAAATACGTCCGTTATCACTGACTACCTTGCCTGGCTCAAGATGTAGACTGCCCAGCCATGACTCAGTTTGTCGCTGCAAGTAGTCGGCCAGTACCCCCACGGTGTGTCTGTTGTCGCCCAAAGACATCATCTTTAAAACAGCTTGCTGACGCTTACCACTAGCTGTTCGACAGTGGGACACCTCGTGTGCAACACTGGCAGCTGCAGATGGAGTGCTCTTGCGACTGAGCTCTGTCGACGAGCTTTCGCTTCTGGAGGAGGCGGAGGGTCGAACGCCTACAGCCAACTGTTGCCAGTACTGTGGGCTAGGCAGCACTGTGCCACCATCGCTGTTCCCTGTGGACCCTGCATCCACCACATTCACCCAGTGCGCAGTAATGGACACGTAACAGCCCTGGCCATGCCTACTGGCCCATGCATCTGTTGTGAGGTGCACCTTTCCACTCACTGATTGAGTGCATGGACAATGCGGTCTTTCACATGCAAGTGGAGGGCAGGGATGACTTTTCTAGAAAAGAAGTGTCGACTGGGTAGGTCATAGCGTGGGACAGCGTAGGCCATGAGCTCTCGGAACGCTGCACTTTCAACCAAATGGAAGGGCATCATCTCTAATGACTGAGATCAGCTTGGCAATGTAGCCAGTGTACGCGGATGAGAGGATGAGTGCTTTCTTCTCCTACTCAGAGTCTCTGCTAGAGTGAGCTGGACTTGAGAGCTGCATGTAGTGGAACTAGCGGTGGACATGGCGGTTTGAGAGGGGGTTGGTGATGGTGATGGTGGTGGTGATGGCCTAGATGCAGTCTTTTGTTGGAAAAACATTGTGATTCCCTGACTGCTTTGGCCTTGCAACGACACCTCAACATTTCTTGCTGATGGTGTGCTAACTGGTGGGCTTACAGTGGGGGAATCGATGGAGCGTTGCTGGCTACCTTCAGTCAGAGCAGGTGCACATGTGGTACATGAGGTTTGGTAGTCCGTCCACGCTTGCAAATGCATGGTGTTTACATGTCTAAGCATGCAACTGGTATTCAAATTTCGGAGATTTTTCCCTCGGCTAAAGGTCATTGCGCACTTCTTACAATTAACCTTTGCCTCATCAATAGGATTTTGGTCAAAAAATTGCCACGATGCACTCTTCCTACTATGGGAAAATTTTTCAGGGCTTGCATGCTGTGCTAATTTAACCGTCTGGCCAAGCTGTCTTGCAACGCTTTTTGTTTTTTTAACACGTTTTTGGACTGCTACGGGCCTGCCAGATAACCACTGCTGCGATGTCAATGCCTGCTGCAGATCCTCCTCCTCTTCTGAGCTATTGCCAGTGGCACCCTCTTCCCCCAATGGATGCCAATCCGGGTAAACAACTGGGTCATCCATCACCTGCTCTTCAATTTCATCTGCACCTTCCTTTGTGTCACCGAGTAAGGTGGTATAGTATGCGGGAAGGGGCACCTGAGTTTCATCAGGGTCAGAATCTGGCTCAGTAGACTGCGAGGTCTATGCAGTGCTCTGGGTGAATGTACCAGAAGAATTGTATAGCACTGGCTGTGAATCAGTGCACTCCATGTCATATTCATCTTGGACTGGGGAGTTCGGGATTTCACTTGATAACTCAGGCATAGTATATGAAAAGAGCTCCAGGGAGTAATCTGAAGTGTGGCCTGCCGCATGCTTCACTTTTGGTGGGGGTGAAGGACACAAGGAAAGGTGTTGTTCCTGACCAGGAGCCTGCACTGACGACTCAGTGCTTGTAGTTTTTGAAACTTCAGAAGAGGAGGCGATAGAGCTGGAGGCTGTTTCGGCAATGTAAGCCAAAACCTGTTCCTGATGCTCCGGCTTTAAAAGCGGTTTACCTACTCCCAGAAAAGGGAGCCTTCCAGGCCTTCTGGAGCCAGACAATAACACAGGCTCAACACCTCCTACCTTAGGTGCTATTGTGCTTTTGGCACTACCAGCAGATGCACCACCACCACCATCGGTACCAGCTGCCCCCCCACCCACATCCACTGCTTCTTCCACCATACTTCCTCATGTTTGGGAAAATGTACCAAAAATACCAGCAGATATATGGTACTGTATGAGGAGCGTACAGCTGTATAAGGTGTAGGGAAAAATTGAAATCTCGGTATTTATTTCCAAAGTCACACACAGATGCACACTCAGTATGTATTTGACCGTGTTACAAACAGCAGATATAAGGTACTGTATCAGAAGCGTACAGCTGTATACGTTGTAGGGGAAAATTTATTTACGGAGTCACACACAGATGCTCTCTCAGTATGGATTTCACCGTAATACAAACAGCAATGCAATGCAGCTATCAGGCAGTCTAACAACCAGCGCTGCTGCACACATATAATTCCTCCCCTGTCACTGCACACTAACTGTACAGCACAATTGCTATCAGCACAAGCACATAAGAACTTCTTCTATCTTTACAGCCCTATCTCTCTCCCTACTGATAAGCCGCAACCTCTCCCTACTGATAAATGTTGCTCCCTACTGTTAAGATCGGCAGAAGTAAAATGGAGGTCGGCGGTCAGGGCTTTTATAGACACTATGATGACCCCAAAGCAAGCCAATCACTGCAATGCCCTTCTCTACGATGGTGGTGGACGCTGCCCATGTCATCTCGTTGCCCACAGTGTGCATCCTTGCTCATTGGCTGAAAAAAAGGCGGCTGCAAGCATTCTGGGAAATCCGACTTTGGCGCTCGTTTTGCCGACCGCATGGACGACTTTATGCTATGGTCGGGTTTCGGTCGGCAAAACCTGCCTTTGGCATAAATTGTCGACTTATGAATCTGGTTGACCTGTTTCGCTCTACTGACCACATACTGACTGTGTGAATGTGGCCTTGGGTAGTGACAGGGGAGATGAATATAAGCAGAGTCAGAATGAGATAGAACTAGTCAGGCAATGAGAGGAGTGGAGAATGAGAGTGACCCTGGGGACAGAGGCCATGGCGGGTGCTGGTGGAGGAGCATTTAGTGCAGCTGTAGAAAATTTAGAGGAGTCTCATGATTAACCATGGTTAACTCTTTCATGCCTGGTCTACTCACCTGCTCCTATTGACTGTAGAACATTTTGGGTTTGGCCATCTGTGGAGTCTGCAATTAGTAACAACAAAAAGTCAGCAGCAGCCATAAAGCAGGAGATACATTCTATCACCCGGATCCTATTCCCGCCAACATTTGATCCTCAAGAAAAAAAAACCCCTCATTCTGGATTCCAGATCCCTCTTAACTCGCAAGAGATTACTGCTCAGCCAATCCACTCAACTAGTGATTGTCTGCAGTGGTCACATCACTGCAGCAGGAAGTAGACACCTGCAGGCATTATATATAATTGCCTTAAATTGTCTGTCATCCACTTCCGCCTGGATGTCCCCGAATCCCACAATCCACCGCGCTGCACTGGAAGTACACCGACCGCCATACTGGAAAACCCAAGTGATAAGTATTCCAATATGGCACCTGCTGGTGGTACCAGGCCCTTCTATAGTACCATATAGTACCAGTTCTATGATTCTATGATTCTACCACCAGCGGGACACTGCCGGAACCCCCCTGCCGCCGCCGGACCCCCCCGCCGCTGCTAGACCCGCCGCCGCCGGACCCGCCGCTGCCTGCCCACCCACCTGCGTGCAGTCACAGCCGGCAGGAAAGACTGCGGCTTGCGGCCTGTGCTGGAGATGGGGTGCGGGCACCCTCTGGTGGCGCCACACCCCATCTCCAGCACAGGCCGCAAAACAGTCTTTCCTGCCGGCTGCGAGTGGGGTATAACGAGAGGGGTGTAATGAGGGGGTGTAATGAGAGGTGTGTAATGAGGGTGGTTATAATGAGGGGAGTGTAACGAGGGGGATATCACACACACACACACGTACTCAAACGTACATATACACTCACAAACGTACTCACACATACACACACACACGTACTCACATCTCCAGCACAGGCCGCAAACCACCCTCTTTCCTGCTGGCTGTGACTGCACGAAGGTGGGTGGGCAGGCAGCTGCGGGACACACACATGTACTCACACACACGTACTCACACACACATGTACTCACACACACGTACTCACACACACATGTACTCACGCACACACATGTACACACACACTTCCCTCCTGATGCGATAGCATCAGGCACACCTCTAGTTGCTATATAACACAGGAATATAGATGCGAATAGGCAAGACCAGGATGAGCGATGACATCGGGGGTGGGGACATGTGCAGTGGGGCGGGGAGATTCCACCCTCTGCTTTACCCTTTGTAGCCGAGTATAGGGCAACAACAGGAGTTTTGCTCTTGTTACAAGAAAACTTAGCAAGTACGATCACTGGGGCACCAAACTACAGGACATCGGGAACTAAGATATTCAGCTCCTCGGGCTCACTCCACTGCACAAGAAACACCTGGACTGGACATGAAGGACGTGAGACTCCAGATTAGCCAGAGTCAGAGACATTCGCTATGGACAACTGGCAGTCACCTTTGTGCTTAGTTTTCTTCTCTGACTCAGGGATGAAGGAATCTCTTGCACCCTCATATGTAGGGAGAACATTGTATAGATAACGGCCATACAGCTGTAATGGAGTCCTGGTGAGAGGGTCCCGACCTGGTTTTTCCTGTCCCCTTTGCTATTCAGTGAAGAAAACCAGAGCTTAACTTCTCTCTTCAGAAGAACTGAATGGTTTGCAAAGTTGGGGAGAGGAACCTGCCGGAGAGTCACAAACTCCAGGCCCTCCTGTTCTGGGTGAGCAAACCTTAATGGGAGTCATTTTTGATCTTTGGAGTTGCCCACTTTTTTTTATATACATCATTATGCAAAAACTTACTTATATCATACTGGACCAAGGTGGACAAACAAACATTAGTGTCAGGTGGACAGGTCTCAGGTTTCCCGGTGCAAACAGCTCCAGAGTAGTCTCTACAGACAATGCAACGTAGGGCGTCACCTGGGAAGAGGAAGAGAGAGTTACATGGACCTGGAGGTATAAACTAACTACATACAGTATATCTACATGTATCTATATACATTTGTGCTCAAAAGTTTACATTCCCCGGCAAAATTTTTGCTTTGTTGGCCTTTTTTTCAGAGAATATGAATGATAACACCAAAACTTTTTCTCCACTCATGGTTAGTGGTTGGGTGAAGCCATTTATTGTCAGACTACTGTGTTTTCTCTTTTTAAATCATAATGACAACCCAAAACATCCAAATGACCCTGATCAAAAGTTCACATACCCCATTTCTTAATACCGTTTATTGCCCCTCTAGCATCAATGACAGCTTGAAGTCTTTTGTGGTAGTTGTGGATGAGGTTCTTTGTTTTCTCAGATGGTAAATCTGCCCACTCTTCTTGGCAAAAAGCCTCCAGTTCCTGTAAATTCCTGGGCTGTCAAGCATGAACTGCACGCTTGAGATCTCCCCAGAGTGGCTCAATGATAATGAGGTCAGGAGTCTGATGGCCGCCCAATCTTGCATCATCCAAGTTATCACACGTTCTGGGTTTTGTTGCTTGTTGAAGATTGACCATATGTTTTCACTGCGACTGAGTCCTGGGGAATTTCCTGCCGTGGACCCAAAATATCAAAGTTTCATTCACCAAGCTACTTGTTTATCATTTTTGTTTTATGACCTGGTCTCCTGTAAAAAAAAATCATCATCACCACATTGTCCTGGATGATGGGAGTTTTTCTTGGAGAAGGTTTATATTCCGATCTTTACTCACGACCGTGGTCTTAGATATAATTGTAAGTTAACCCCCTCCAAGTATGAGAGGCCCACACATTGTGAGTGACCCCTCCATGGATGAGAAGCCCCCCACATTGCAAGTGATCCCCTCCATAGATGAGAGGCCCACACATTGTGAGTGACCCCTCCATGGATGAGAAGCCACCCCACATTGCGAGTGATCCCCTCCATGAATGAGAAGCCCCCACACATTGGGAGTGACCCCTCCATGGATGAGAAGTCCCCACACGAGTGATCTCAGGAGGCTTTACTACTGGCAGTCACACTTTATTTTTTTTATTTTTTAGGAATGCATATGTAAATACTATATAATTGGGTCTAAAAAATGTAATTCTTTACAATTGTGGTAAAGTTGTCCCACTTGTGCTTACTGTTTTTTATAATTTTTATGGTGTTTTGTACCAATATTTATATAATACTAATAAAGGTATTTATTGAAGATTATATCTTGCTTGGTCTTTCCTGTCCACGGGTCCATTTCGGTGGTTTGGGGTTGGTTTTTTTGTAACCAGTGGGTAAACCACTTACTTTCATTGAATACTGGTGGTAGTGTATATAAATGAATTAAACAAATTATTGTTATGACTATTGTTTAGATAATTTGTGCAGATATTTTATCCATATCCGGTGTTCATGTGTTTCCTTACAGGACTCATAGCAGAGTCACCTTCTCTTCTAGACAATCTTTCTTCTAGATGTCCAGAGCAGTCTGCAGGGACTTCAGAGATAAAACTTTACCTCTATCCTCTGCTGTCAATTCCTTGTACTTTCTACAGAACTTCAGTCTGCCCCTGATGGTTTTCTTAAAAAAAAAGTGGCTTTTTTACTGTCCTACTTGACACCAAGCAAAATCTCCCAAAGCCTTTGGCTAACTTTGGGTGTAGACGCATGGATGCCTGCCTGCTACTGTTCGTGAGCAAGCTCTGCACTGATGCTAAACTGATCCCATAGATGAATCTTTCAGAGATGGTTCTGGAACTACGGTAATTGGACTTTCTTGAGTGCCATGAACCCTTCTTCAGAGCTATTGAACCTTTATCCATGAATTTTGTGATGAGCTGATAAGTGGTTGATGTAGGGGAACTCTTACAAGCAGCAATTTCCTCTAAAGTCCTTTTGATGCAAATTGATGACAGCATGTGTATCCTTGGAGGTGACCATGGTTAATAGCAGATGATGATTTGTGCACCAGTCTGCTCTTATAATTCCATCATCATGACACAATGATATCAGCTGTTTTTTCCTCATTAACATTTTCTTGTTAGCTAACAAGAAGATTCCTGAGATTATGTAAGCAGAGCAGTTCCTGGCAAGGCTGAAAGTCAGGTTATTTTTTTGTGATTAAGTTAATTTTCAAGGCAAAGAATGACTGCAAGTCATCTGATCACTTCATAATTATCTAGAGGCAATACAAAGTGTCACTGAAAGGGTGTGTTTCAACGCTGCGTACTGGCAGCGCTTTGGACGGTGCGGAAACCCCCACTCTGCCTAAAGCGCTGCTCCCTGCTGTACGCGCGGTGATGCTGCATGTGCTCATTGAACACATGCGGAATCAACGCATCGTACCCATAGACCGGGTTATTTATCTTGTGGAGACGGAGTGTCTCTGCAAGATAAATAGACATGCTGTGGTCTGGACGCCACCTGTCCGGATACGCAGGGCTGCCGAATGCGGCCCTGCACGCAAAGCGGAGATGGGATTTCATAAAATCCCCTCCACTACGCTATAACATCTGGATGCTGCGGATTGGACGCTGTGGCTGTACGCAGTTCCAATCCACAGCAAATCTTTATGTAATCCGGACAGCAGAAACATACACTAAAAACTGAACCAGCAAACAGTGTGAAAACCAAATTTGTGTAAATCTGAAACCTATTAGAACCGATTGTAGAGACATCAAACATGGAAACATTCCTAGACACTAGAAATATGGGATTCATTGTGCCATCACTGGACACAAGGTAATATCACCAACACTTGATACATGGAGGCTTCACCACCCACATTGGGACATTACTGAACACAATGCATCATCAACATCACTGGAGGCTTCACCACACACATTGGGACATCACCATCCCTGGAGGCTTCACCACACACATTGGGACATCACTGGACACATGGAGACATCACCATCACTGGAGGCTTCACCACACACATTGGGACATTACTGAACACAATGCATCATCAACATCACTGGAGGCTTCACCACGCACATTGGGACATCACTGAACACAATGCATCATCAACATCACTGGAGGCTTCACCACACACATTGGGACATCACTGCACACAATGCATCATCAACATCACTGGAGGCTTCACCACACACATTGGGACATCACTGGACACAATGCTTCATCACCATCACTGGAGGCTTCACCACACACATTGGGACATCACTGGACACATGGAGACATCAGCGTCACTGGAGCCTTCACCACAAACATTGGGACATCACTGAGTACAATACACCATCACTATCACTGGAGGCTTCACCACACACATTGGGACATCACTGAACACAATGCACCATCAACATCACTGGAGGCTTCACCACACACATTGGGACATCACTGGACACAATGCTTCATCACCATCACTGGAGGCTTCACCACACACATTGGGGCATCACTGGACACAATGCATCATTACCATCACTGGAAGCTCCATCACACACATTGGGACATCACCATCACTGGAGGCTTCACCAC